>NW_020799103.1:8188183-8222906 GCF_003259725.1 Athene cunicularia
CTTCCCTTCCCTTCCCTTCCCTTCCCTTCCCTTCCCTTCCCTTCCCTTCCCTTCCCTTCCCTTCCCTTCCCTTCCCTTCCCTTCCCTTCCCTTCCCTTCCCTTCCCTTCCCTTCCCTTCCCTTCCCTTCCCTTCCCTTCCCTTCCCTTCCCTTCCCTTCCCTTCCCTTCCCTTCCCTTCCCTTCCCTTCCCTTCCCTTCCCTTCCCTTCCCTTCCCTTCCCTTCCCTTCCCTTCCCTTCCCTTCCCTTCCCTTCCCTTCCCTTCCCTTCCCTTCCCTTCCCTTCCCTTCCCTTCCCTTCCCTTCCCTTCCCTTCCCTTCCCTTCCCTTCCCTTCCCTTCCCTTCCCTTCCCTTCCCTTCCCTTCCCTTCCCTTCCCTTCCCTTCCCTTCCCTTCCCTTCCCTTCCCTTCCCTTCCCTTCCCTTCCCTTCCCTTCCCTTCCCTTCCCTTCCCTTCCCTTCCCTTCCCTTCCCTTCCCTTCCCTTCCCTTCCCTTCCCTTCCCTTCCCTTCCCTTCCCTTCCCTTCCCTTCCCTTCCCTTCCCTTCCCTTCCCTTCCCTTCCCTTCCCTTCCCTTCCCTTCCCTTCCCTTCCCTTCCCTTCCCTTCCCTTCCCTTCCCTTCCCTTCCCTTCCCTTCCCTTCCCTTCCCTTCCCTTCCCTTCCCTTCCCTTCCCTTCCCTTCCCTTCCCTTCCCTTCCCTTCCCTTCCCTTCCCTTCCCTTCCCTTCCCTTCCCTTCCCTTCCCTTCCCTTCCCTTCCCTTCCCTTCCCTTCCCTTCCCTTCCCTTCCCTTCCCTTCCCTTCCCTTCCCTTCCCTTCCCTTCCCTTCCCTTCCCTTCCCTTCCCTTCCCTTCCCTTCCCTTCCCTTCCCTTCCCTTCCCTTCCCTTCCCTTCCCTTCCCTTCCCTTCCCTTCCCTTCCCTTCCCTTCCCTTCCCTTCCCTTCCCTTCCCTTCCCTTCCCTTCCCTTCCCTTCCCTTCCCTTCCCTTCCCTTCCCTTCCCTTCCCTTCCCTTCCCTTCCCTTCCCTTCCCTTCCCTTTTCACTTCCCTCTTTTCTTTTTTGTATGTAAAGTTTTTGTCTGAAGTTTTACTTCTGCTGGCTTCTAATAGTTCCTTTTGCTCATCTTTCTGCAATGCAGAAAGCAAGAGGTAATTAGATTTGACACGTCTCCCTAGCTGACATCAATAGCAAAACGGCAATACTGTGTCAGAATCAACTTGCAGGTAGGGAGAGGCAAAAGAGGAGTACAACCTGACTGGCTGTGCAGTACCACATGCCCTGGGGAGGTGGGAAAGAAAACCAATGAAGCTGCCCTCAAATTGTCTTCTTCCTTGGCACAAAGTGGGGAGAACAAGCTGTGCTGGGTGACCGGCAAAAGCACGAGAGCAGACATCTGGGAGTGGAGCCACGCCATCTGAAAAGTGCAACAACAAAGTCCTTGATGATAACCAAGGTATTTTACAACAATAATTACTTTGAACTATGAACCGTGCTTCAGAATATCTGCGAAGTTGCAAGGGAGAGAGGAATGAAAAAGATTTTGGTAACTATAAAAGAAAGCTTTTCTGTCCTGCTTGTACAGGTTGTCAATGCAGAATTTGGCCCCGTTTTATTACAGAGCATATGGAACCAACTATTAGAGATTTTTATTCTATCAGTATGTGATTTTAACTCTTTAAAACACCAGAAGAAAAGTGGCCAAATCTATCTTTATCTTTATGGAATAGTCCCCTCAACTTCATTGCAATTATTCACAAGCGAGGCAAGTATCCTATGTATCTTGCAAAAAAGGGAATTGAAAGTACCCGTAATTATTCCTTCTGACATTGGCATATCTGTAGCAAATCTTCCCATTTCTAATATAAACTGAACAAAGTGCTTTTAGGATGACAGTCAAATAATAAGGGAAATAAACTCAAGGAATCTTGTCCTGGATTTTAATTTGAATTTTTCTTCATCTGTGTTCATTCTCCTTTTAATTCAGTTTGTTTGCAAATGGAGCTTGTTCAGTAAGGCAAACTGTTGATTAGCAGCCAACACTTATTTAATAATGGAACAAAATTAGTTTTGCAGTGAAGGAGAATTCACTTCAGGAAGAAACAGGAGTAACTTGTAAAGATTACATCAACCAAACAGGAAATGGAAACAGTCCCATGTGGTTTAGGTAGTTTTGATTGCAATGCCAAGGGTGTAAATTGCCGAACAGCTTTTGCTGGCTTGGGCTGTTGTTGGCCCTCCCCTTCCTCCTAGCTGCTCCTAGGTGTCCACTCCTGCCTTAGCCATTCCCTTTCCATCTGGACCAAGCCCCGGAGCTGCCTTACTGTGCCTTCAGGGCAAACATGGCTGGGGGAGAATTGCTAGCAGCTGCTTATGCTGCTTAGTCATTGCTGCCACCAAGAACCACTGTCTGAGATAGCTGAAAAAGTATTTGCAGTGTGTATTTACAAACAATTGCTAGACAGATTTTGTGTGCACAAAGCATTTGTCAAACAATTTTAAGCAGGAGATAAATTCAGAGAGATAGAGGCTCTTTTGACCATGGAAAGTGTATGTGCCGATTTGTATCTTGTCCAATATGGCTATTCATGCTGCCAAAATATTAAATAAAGACCGTGCTAAGATGAGATGTAGCAGGATGGGGTTTTTTTCACTTGAACTATTCTGATGATGGATTATGTCAGTTAAACATTTTAGGAAACAGAAGTCGCTTCTCTGTAGGAACTTACCAGCAGTACTCACAGCTAAACCGCAGATAGTCGATGTTTGAATGTATACTGACGCCAGCCTTGAGTTGAATGACTTTTAAATGCAGCATCACATAAATATGTCTGAATAAAATAAGAGCAGATCAGAAGCAGTTCCTGAGACTTAAGCGACCTTTCTTGCTGTTGTCATTTCCAAATGTTTGGCAGACTCTGACCACTATATTTCATTTCCATGCACCCCTGTACTTCCCAGTTCCGGCCAGGAGCAGAAGCAGAAGTAATAAAATACCACAAGAAAAGCTATTCTTGTGATATTTCCGGTGCTACTGGATGCAGCACCAACAGGAAATCTCATGAGAAAGAGTGTTCCTTCATGGTTTCCAGGGCCGCTTTGGAAATGCAAGTGACTTGGTTGAAATAAACAGCAAATAAGCATCAGCTTGCTTTGACGAGTAAAACTCCTTTTCCCGGCATTTCTGGTCCAGTCCTCCCTACTCCTGAGGTGCACAAGCCTCGTGACAGATGGTGGTCACAGAGAAGACAGTCCTTCATGGTCGGCTCAGAATAGTCTGAACCTGCATCTCCATCCAATTCTCTAACGTGAAATGAAGAGACCTGCAGACATACAGCCCTCTCTCTTCTAAAATGCATCAGTCTTACTTGAGAGCCTGTTGTGCTTCAGGATGGCAGCAGCACTACCTCCACACACAAGCAGCTGCTGCTGCTGATTTGCAGCAAGGAGACTGTCCCCCTCTCTCTTCAGCCAGCATGCGTGTGCTCCAGGAGGACTCCCCGTCTCCCAAGGGGCTAAGATGGTGGAGAAGGGAAAATGCTCAGAAAAAAAAAAGGGGAAAAACTGGCAGTCACACAGCCAGCTGATGCAGGAGCAGCCCACAGAAACCATCAGAGCATACGCAATAAAAACCCACTAGTCTTAGGAGCATTCATATGCTTCTCATCTTTCCTTTCCTGCTATTCCTCCCACCCCTTGTTGCTTTTGTATTGTAAGCACAATGTGCTGTAAGCTGGATGGGGAAGGAGCTGTGCCTATTCGTTCAGTTTATCTAAAATGTTAGGTTTTGGGTGATAAATCAGTCAGTTCCGCCACTTGCTTGGAATTTTTAATACCACTTTCTACATCTGAGAATCACCATCTGGGGATCAGTCCTCAGCCCACAGAAAGGGGACCTTTCCTTTGACTTCACAGGGTAGGAATCATCAGGTCCACTGTGATCTGCAGATCTTAAAACTTCCCTGAAATGTTTTGCAGAAGCTCTGCTGCTCAGCTTGCTGATGGACACACATGCTGTCAAAGACGATGACTCAGATGTAAACCCTTCCTGAAGTGTCGCTCTCAAGAACAAACGCCTTCCCTCTCAGTAACCGATACAATATTTCTGGCTCTCCAGCTGCAATACTAGATTGCGTTTGCAGTGTCACTTTGGCAGTTAAAAAACCTTGTCATAGTCATCTGCTTCAACACCAAGCGTCTAGTCCAACTGACTGTGGACTTCTTTGTTTTCCTCACATGCAGCCAGGATGCAGGTTTCTAGTGATGTTTGATACTCGGGACATTTGGAGATGGAATGTAACCACTTAAAACTGTTTGGTTTGTCACTTTTGGATTTGCTACATAAGCCTCTGTTGTTACAAATGGGCCTGTTTATAATATTCATCAGACAGTCAAAGAAATTCCTCTGATGTCTGTATAATGCAGCAAGCAGACTCCTTGATTATTAACATACTGATTGTGTACTCTTATTTCAGATGTTAGCTCAGCACTGGGGAAAGAGGGCTGAGGGAATAAAAAATGTAAGACGCATGACATGCTTGGGATTTGGTCTGTGAAACTGGAAAAATATTTACACGGTTAGATCGTGTTTTTATGTCATTCTTTCCTTTTATGTAATATTTGGAGAAGCTGCTGAATTTTCAGTTCTTACCCAAATCAAGCCACACCTCTGAGCACTGGAGCAATCATTGTAGGAGAGGGAATGGAAGCAACATGTCCCCATGCTTTCTTAATCCTTTCATTGATGTACTCATTAGTGTTGGCACAACGGTCATCTGATGCATTTTATCCCTCCCCCAGCACTTCCTTAAGCTTGGCATTTACATACGTGCTTAACTTCCACCACAGGGGCTGGGATGCTCAAACATTACGCCTGTGTGCTTCCCTGGACCCTGCTCCTGTTTGTGCCTGCTAGATTCAGCAGCCTCTCCCACCACGTGTAGCTAACCAGATCTTCGTTGCCAGCCCTCAGTAAAAGCTGCAGAGTAGGGAATCCTCCATTCCTTGATTCGGCGTGAAAACAGTCCTTTGAATGGAAGTCACAGCAATCAGTGTGCTTAATATTTATTCTCTGGCCAGCAATAACTTTGGTGGGGATCTGTTGTTGCATCCTGTCACCAGTTACTTACCCATTTACAATACTTGCATTTATTAATACAACGGTTTTGATGACTTAGTCATAGAAAATACAGCAGATACTTTTTGCATTACTCAGTGTTTTCATCCCTTGGGTGTTATATCTTCTTTTAATTTACTGTTTGTTATTTTTGTGAAAGAACTTTCACTTTTGGTTAGTTTCAGAGCCCACCCTGGATATCCCCTGGATGGGCTGAAGTATATTAGATGTGACATTAACTAACATTAATGTGGAAATTTAGAATCCAAATAGAACTTGTCCCGTTGCCCAACAATGAGTCATTGTCCTTTTTCTCTTTTTAGCCAACAGCAGATTCAGAAGCTGTGAGACAGTTTCCTGCAGATAAGAGATAAATCGAAGGGAAACCTGGCAAAAAGATGATGGTCAAGCTGCAAGATATCATTTCCTCCAAAGCCCCTACATACTAATTAACCATTCCAAGCATACTTTCAACAGCATTTAGGGATTTCCTCATCAAAATAAACTTCCTCCCATGTTATCTTCATTTTTGACATCCGGTGGTATAGTCTGATATAAGAGTCAGGGTTAAAAATTCCTAATATTGGGTTGTGTCTGTGTGTGTATATATATGCACAAGCGCGCGCACACACGCACGATTGAAGCTTTGCCAGTATTACTTTGGAATTTTAATGCCTGATCCAAAGTCCTCTGTAGTCAGCAAGAGATTTTCTGTTAACTTCAATAGTAGCAGGATCGAGCCTCTATCCTTCCGCATCCAGATTTTTTCATTTATGCCTTATGACTTGTTTATAACAAACTACAGATGGGCTTGAGTCATAAAGTTCGGAGTATTCGGTTTAGAGGTTTTGCTTTGGGCCCATCCCTTTAATGTACTGCTTATTCCAGACCTGCCTTTTAAAAGGAAAATATTGTCAGAATGAAAGTGTATGTGCAATAAACAAACTTCTCATTTCCTTCCCCTTAAGTTTTTTTCCTCTTTTGAAGCTGATTTCTTAACTGGACAATTAGTTTTAGGACTGCCATCGAATGCAGACTTGTCATACCTGATTTGCAGTCTTTTCTGTTTCAAGTGCTATCAATTATTTTCTAACTAGATGCTCCTGTGGGATCAGCTGTCACTAAGAGCAAATTTGAACACAATGGGTTGCTTCCTATTTCCAAAAGAATCTGAAGATTGTCAAAGCTTGACAGGCAGCTCCAGTTTTAAGATGAAACAGATAAGTTAGGTTTCCCTGTTAGGGGCTTTTGAACACAAGTAGATAAAGGAAGTATTGTTTCTAAAGAGGGGATGCCATTTATAGTGCAAATTCTCTCTTATTAAGAACAAACTGCAGTTGCTTTAAACACACAGTCAAATACATTTGCACTGCAGAGGTAATAAAATACTTACGAGTCTTTTCAAATATTTCTGCAGACCCTGCACTTACAAATTTGGCTTTTATATTTATTTTAAATGAGAGACTGAGCAAACTATTAAAAAAATCAGTAGATGTTATAATGTAACTGTTGTGTAGATCAAATGCACGAGGTGTTGATTTTATAACTAAATTCACCGACAGTCAGCTAGAAGTTAAATTTGTGTAGCTTTGTTTTTGAAAACCCTTCATATATTGTATGCCTTGGTAATTATGTGTGTTGCACATGACGATCAAGTGCATGTTATTTTAGGCGTATAATAAGGGAGAAGTGTTACAACTTCTAGGTCTAAGGTAGCAGTAACTTTATTTTGTGCCACACCACTTTTGTTTCAGGTTGGAAAGGTGCCACTGAATCATTCCTTTGTGCAAAGAAATGTGAGAGTATCGTTGAATGTGCACTTTAAAAAAAAGAAAAAAAAAAGATTATTTTGAGAGATGACACTAGATTAATGGTCCCAAGGTCTGAAGTGTCCTGCTTGTCCACAGAAGAGACTCACTGTGTGTACTGGAAACACTCATTACTTACTTTAGGAAAGAGACTAGTCCTTCCAGTCCTTTTCTGTTTACAAAGTTAGTCTTGGCCATTTGGTTGGCTATTGGGTGTGTCAACAAAGATACCATCTAGTGCCAGGTTTTGGCTGGGTCTGTTGTGTGTCCTCAGCCCCTGTGAACAGGCTAAAGAACTTCTTTGCAACACAGGGTAAACCCCTTAATTATTTAGGTGACTGATCAAATGCGCAATATCTTCAATTCAATTTTTTGAAATTTTTCAATTAAGACCAACAACAAGGAAGAGAAAATTTCATTCAGAATCGTTACAATTGGGAAAAAAACAAGGAAGGGTAAATATCCTTAGACAGAAAAGTATTGTACAACCTGCATATAGCTTCCACCATGTTGATGATGTCCCCAGAGCAGATCAAAAGGAGGAATTTTGGCCACAAGGGCAATTCATGTGATCTGCCAATGGAGAGAGGCAATGTTATTTCCACTTGCAAAATCATAGGGCTCCATTGCCACGCTTTCACAATCGCCAAATTAGAATCAGGTGTTAATTAGCACTTGTGTTTGGCAAGCTCAGTTTATTGAGAACATTTGCCTTGGTCAGACTTTTGATTATTTTGGCTCTGAAACCTGGTTTACATTGATTTAATCATTAGAATACCCTCTTCTAAGGCTTTCAAATGATGCAATTAAGTGCAAATACCACATCTCCTGCACAGCAACAGTTATGACAAATCCAGTAGACAGCAATAAGTGCAAGTTTTTACCATTTAACAGGGCCTAATCCTGTAGGAGAGCATGTGTCAAATATTAGAAGAGTGTCTTGTGCTTGCCCATTGCCATACTTGTACATTGTAATAATTGCATATCTTTGTATCATACTAGGCGTCTTTACTGAGTTTCTAAGTGAAAGATGCAGTGTTTATTGTATGGGAACATGACATTCTATATGCGGTTTGTAACTCCAGCCATTTACAAAGAAATCTCCATCCTGTGATTGCATCTACAGAGCAAATAGAGGCTGTGGCACAAATGTGATACAAACATGTCAGCATCTACAAGAAGTACCCATCTTAAGACATCTATTCATAAATAAGATATTTAGATTATTTCCTCTGAGAAACTGTGCGTCTGCTTAACCATGTATATTCTTCTACTTTGCAACAGCTTTGTGGCAGCTCAAGTATTTCAGAGAACTTGATTACGCATTTTTATCACATGCGTTATTGTGCCATTTGGAACAATTTGCTAACAATTTAAAACTACGTATTTTCATTACCTTTTTCCATTTCTAATGATCAGTATGAGGCTACAAAAGTAAATCAATGATGCTTTATCTGCAGTTGAAAAAAATTCCTCCTGCTGGATGTGGTAGTGAGTAAAAATTTAATGCAGTCTTTTGCTATGAGTTGGATAAAACAACAAATACTGTAGTAAAATTAATAATGTTTTTACTTCTAAAACTAGCCTGGATCATATATTGTTCATTTTTACACTTCACTGATGCTTTTGGCTTGGACAGGAAGGACTTTTGTGACCTTCCCCACCTTGAGTAGTACCTTCATAAGCACGACTAGAGCTTCTAACAGACCTACTGGCAGTACTGTCCCACTGGAGTTGAGGTGTCAGGATCCAGCACTCTGTTTATAATTTCATTCCCATATGAGTGAAGAAAAACACCCTGACAAAAGGAAGTAATCTCTCTAAGGAAGGCTAAATCTTTATTTTTTCCCCTACTCCTTGAATAGCTTTACAATGGTGATTTTTATCAGATGAGTCATCTGCCAGGTTTTATGAATCGATGCTCATGTTGTGGATCCATTAGGGGTTTGTGCTTCTCTCCATGACAATGAAGTTGGAGGGAGTAATGAGGAGGCAGCTGCTTCGATCAAGTGGCAGTGTCTGTCCACTCCTAAGCCTGTAGCCAAAATCAACAATGTGTCTTTACAGTTGATCTAGGGAATGATGTTACGAAAATGGGATGTTTGCACTAATGACTTAGTCAAATACATCTGGAGCCTTTTTCCCTGAAGAAATGAAACTGATGTAATAACACAACACAGTCTCCTTATTATGTAAATCATGAGGCAGAGAGCTGAGGACGTTATTTAAAGAAAAACTGAGGGAAGCTAAAGATTTGCTCAAGTAATTTCCCGTTTTTACCCCATATGAGATCTTGCAAATGGCAGGAAGGAATAGAAAAAGCAGCAGGCCTCCTAGCTTCCAAATGTGAGACAATTCTCTTCTCACAATGAGATTTTACGCCACTGAAAACCTGGAGTTCTCTACAACAGAAGCATTTGGACACATTGTGAGTAAGAAAATCAAGCCAGACTTTATCTACACATCCTGTATAATGAAAATAAAGGAATAATGTAGGTTTCCACTTGTGATGGGATTTTGAAGGTATGAATTTGGTAAAGTGCTTAAAGACACAGTCTGGTTTTGAGCCCAGGAAATCTAGCTTGCAAATTGAAATTTCTTTCTTTTTACACTAACTGAAACTTGGATGCAGTGGAAAAGTGGGAAGAATGAACGAGAATGTTTTCTGTAATTTTGGGCTAATTGTGCAAGATTCATCCTAATGTAAAGTTTGTGGTCAAAGTTTTGGCTTAATTTATTCAAGTCATTTGGGATCGTGATGTATTTTGGAAAATTTTTCTTCCACAATTTGATTTTTCTATGCCATTCAAAATGTATCATCTACATCTGAATGTAAAGCTTTATGGATTGCTGCCTGTGCATGAAGAAAAATGAACCTTCATGCCATTCCCTCAGCACTTAGCAAAGCCAGGCCACTGCCCTGTCATGAAAACCTCAGTAGCTTTACTCTTCTGGCACAACAGGGTTTTCCTAAATAGATAAAGCAGATCTATGCAAGAGACAGCATTTCTGAGGGCATGACTCAGACATGAAGTTCTCTGGGGAGTGCTGACTACCACAGAGCTCACCACCCTCTGCTTGACTGTCGAGGCCCATCCTTTTACATTTCATGTCCCGCAGAGGAAGAGATGTAGCAGGTCTTAGTGCATCACTGCTTTGTGCACCGCTGAAGGAGCTCAAACACTTCAGAGATGAGTGCATATAAGGATTTACATAAATGAGAATAAGGAAGAGTTACTTTAAGACTTCAGTGTGCTCAGATGGTGCAGACAACCCATTATACTGCTCTACAACACTTATTGCCATGCTGAATTTGCAGATGTTCTGTGACTCATTGTTTGTGGCTTAGGTATTGGTCAAGACATTGACAACTTTCACCAACTCCAAACTAGTGTGACTTTTCTCATGGAAGAACATAATTTTGCACCTTAAAAATCTGCTTTTTTTCCTCCTATTTCTGATTTATTTGAATTCTTTCTTTAATTTTCTTTCTCCTAATTAGCACTGTCAATCTGTTCTTTGGGGACCAGAAACTTCCAATGCATAAGAAAATTATTAATATGAAAGAAATCTATGGGTAGAAATCAAGAACCATGACAAATAATTAAAATTTCCTGTGTAGTAGAGAAGGAGGAATTTTCATTCTGCACTTAAAAATCTAAAGACTTCACTTGCCCTATCAAAGACAGCAAATCATCATGTATTTTCACTTTCACAGCCCTTGCCCTAGCGATAAGCTATGGGCTCCACCTGACCACCTCTGCTGAATCTCATTGGGGCAGCAAAAGGGCTTACCTGTGCTTCTACAAAAGCCTAAGGGTCAAATCTGTCTCAGATCCTCTGTCACTGTGGTTTTGAACAAAATTGATGAAAGCTGAAGAGGCATGAGAGGATCATGGTGATACTCTCTAGCACAAAGACAGAGCAGATAGCTGGTAGCGATAATGTCTTAAACCCCAGCTATTAGCTCCAGCAGGATTCATCTGCCAGAGCTTTCAATTTCTATAATTTTGCACTTTTTTCAGTATTTGCCTGCTCGTATTTCTGAGTACGTGGCATCTGCCTTTCTATTAGCTGTGGGCTGCAGCATGCATAATATTCCACTGGCTTAAACATCGTTCAGCGTAAATAACACAGCAGCTTACAGACATCCATATAAATAAATACACAGTATACAGGCTCAAATATTACCGTAGTTGATGGCTATGAGACATATGTATGTCTTGCACTTTCTAATCCTTCATTTAATAGCAAGACATTAATCCTAAGACTACATGAATGTTTTCTTCCTGGTTATGTGAAGAGTCACTTGCATAAACAGAATATTTGCATACTGAAAGGTACCATCATCTGCAGATATATGGTTCTTCCTTCGTAAACCTTATTGCTAGCCTTTACTGTTTATCTTTTCATCTCTGGTGAGCCTGACCAACAGGGTCAGTGTTGCCACTTATGTAGAAATTTATTCTTGAATGTTTGTGTGAATTGCAATTAAAGTATAAGTCAATCAGAGCATTGGGACTTTCTGGTACAGAGCAGGGGTTTTTCAGATGTTACTCGATGGGCTATAACATAAGCAAGGTTAGCAACCTAAATGAAATAATGTTCTGATGAAGACATCAAAGTCCTCCTTCCTGTGGATGCAAAATCCTTTCTCTGCGTTGATGGGATCTGGGTTCAAGCAAGAACTTATTATTTCTGAAATATGGAATGCATTTGCTCTTGGAACACATGTCCTTTTTATGCCCCCTGGTTCATGAGCTGGTTGCAAAGCTACAAATTTGCTATAAAACTCCTTTTAAGGTGCAGTGCTGCTAGAAATTTGTAGAATAATAGAGATCCTTTCATCCTTTGTATTTAAACATGTAATTTGCTTTAACAGGATCTGATCAACCATTAAAACCCACTCTGTGTTTTATGTGTTTAACAAAAAACATATTTGCACAAGTAAAATAGACTGCATGCAAGGCTACAATATGCCTATTTATGTTTAAGATATAACAAGGTCTTGCAGAACTCCTTTTGTCCTGAGGGGTTTAACAGCTCTGTCCCCACACCACCAGTGGAAGGTCAAGCCCTTTGGAAGGTAAGCTGTGTCACAACCCACTGCTAGTGTAACCCATCTGTCTGGAAGGACTTTGGGTTGGCAGTCCCAAAGTGGGCGTTCAATTCCTGCCAGAGGGGTGCCCCATCACAGTACTTAAGTCAGAATATATCTGTAATCCACTTGAGTCACCATCTATGCAAGAATGCCAGAATTTTGCAAGTGGAACTATTTTATCAGATAATGGCTACTCAGGTGGTCAGTTCAAGGGCTCTCACTCTTAGCTGAAATGCTTACTGGGGTGTGAATCTTAACCATGAGGGAAGTTTTAAAGTCCAGAAAGTTTTGAAGTCCAGGAGAGGATGCTTGCTTTTCAGAAACCTTTGCATGGAATCTGTAAGGTTGAATGTCTCTAATGTTGCTAACGTGACATTGAGAGGAAAGAAGTTCTCAGCGTTCAAGTTTTAGCTGAATGACATGCAATAAACTTGAAGATTGACTAACTCTTTCTTTTTAAAAATTGATTGATTAGCCATAGATTTACATGTTTTGCCATATTTTTCAGTGAAGAGGAAAACGCAATTTTTCATATAGCCCTGTTTGTTTACTTAGATACGCAAAGTTTTGTTTTCTTGAAGGCATCAAGCAAGAAAGGAGAATATTTTGGCTTGTAGTTAAAGGCCTTTTTCTAGGTATCGCTTTCCTCAAAAACTCATTCACTTAGCTTTTCTCAAGATCATTTCTTTCCAGTGTTTCTTTTGGCTTTGTGTTCAGCTTTTATTGTCCATATTTTTTTTTTAATTTTTGTTTTATTTTTTTCTGAACCCACAAAAATCCAATAAGAACTAAATCTACTCAACTAACCAGTCTATATGTATGGATTGGAGGCCCCATGGTTTCAACTGTCAGATCCTGTTAAGTTATTTAGAGAGTACCAGGAAGACATCCTAAACATAAGCAATAGGGGTTTTTTAATTATAGAATGAAAGCATTAAAATAGATTTTTATTTGGGAAATATAAAGATCCAAAAACCAGTTTTTAGTTTGAAGATTTTTCTATGCAATACATTTGTCTTACCAGAGCTGAAGGTGAAAATTAAAAAGAATTATCAAAACTAAGTGCTACATTTTGATAACATTTCCATCCTTTTAAGTAATGGATGTTGTTTACTAAAAGTATCATACATTCTTTCAAGGAAAAGCAGAGTTTAATTTTTTTTGTTGTTTTTACAATATTTTGTGGCCATGAACACCCCAGTCTCTCCAATCAGTTCAGTGGCTGTAACCCAGACTGCAACTCATTGGGTCACTGCAGTTTTTAAGATAATGGTAAAAAGAACCCAGACTATTGCCTTTTACATGTATATATATTTAATGCTAAGGATTACATCTGTGTAATTAGTTTTAGGAGAATATTTTACCATGGTTTTCATGAAAAATAGCACATACCATATTTGTCTTCTTGTTCTTTTTCAAAGTCCAAATCTTTTGGCTGACCAAATGATCCCAAGACCTCTAGAATATTCTGTGATCTTTCTAATTGGATACACTGAAGTCTGCTGGAAAACAGATGTGATCAACTGCAGTCATCTGTGAAGCTGAAACAAAATGCAGCATGTTTTTTTCAGGAAAACTTTATCAGTAACTCTACCTCCTTCCAAGGCATAGATGTAATCCATAAATAAGAGAGTTGCTATTTGATGAGAAGGAGGAAATTCTATCTTAGTCAATGACAGGGAAAGTGAAATGTGGTTACCCAGAGTTCCTGCGATTCAAAGCGAACTCATGCCCACTTTAATTATTATGATGTATGTTCCCATTCAACTTTAATAGAACTGCTTGTACAAGTAAAGGATCTCAATTGCAAGGGTCACATTTGCTTTGCTTTTTTCATCTCTAGTTTAGAGTTAGGAAGCCTGCGGAAAGGACAAGGATCCTTTGAGAGAGCCATCTGTTCATCTGACTTGGCCTCCCCAAGGAAAGATTAGCAGAAAGCCAGGGTGGTCAGTTTGGGTGGACCCCTGGATAGCCACTGAGTGGAAGGGGGAATAGCCTGGCTTTGGATTGTTTTAAGAATCTGTGAGACTCAAAGCCAAAGCACAAGGTGTTTTTGGAGAGGACTGGATTAGACTAAGACTGGATGGCAGAATCCACTTACACACAGGAAACCAGTGAGGTCAGATAGATCAGTGGAGGAGGTGACTGCAACAATTGTTACATTTTCATTTATTTTATCACTTGTAATTTTAGCTTTAATTTCACCAGAGGTTTTTCAATCTCAGTGGAATATTAAAAAGGAAAAATTTCACATAGCAGGGGAAGGTGGAGTCAGGAACACAGATCTACAAAGGCCTGGGAGGTAGATTCATGGTAACTTATTTGTGGGCCCTGCAGGATTGGTGATTGCAGATGCTAATTATTTTGATTAGTGGAGGATTTGGTACTTTCATGAAGTTTAAAGAGTCTTGGTTTTGTTCCAATCTCTTTAGACTCTAGATGAGTTGAGATAATCTGAGGCTTTGGCACTTGGGCCTCACCTCTGCTTTATATATAAATGGTGAAGTTACCCACACGAAAACTGTCTTCTGTGTTGACTTCTCTTTGGAAAACACTGTTTCAATCAACCACTCTTTATCTTTGGGCAGGGTGAGGTCTCTCAGAGAGCTCAGCCTCACAGCAGCAAGAGGGAGGCCATGCTGGTGACTCCTGCAGGGACTCCTGGGGATGCAGACATTGGGAACCACTGTGCTGCCTCTGTTCCAAGGCAGGATTTCAGCCTGTTAAGAGGAATGGCCCAGCTTGAAACTCAGATGTCCATAAAACCATTAAGGTAGGTAGTATCTACTGGCATTATCTACCTGTGGGGATTAAGGCATGTCTTGCTTTCACGTGAAAATCAGACTCCTGATGCCAGCATGTGGCTTTGGGAGCTGTGATTATAACCAAAGACATACAGTGCATGTGCTTTTATCTTGTTACTTTTTAGTACAAAAGTCTTGCAGATATCCAACATACAAAGATACAATGTTTCAATACAAATTTATAATTAATTTTATTCACAGTAAAAATGGCAATAATCAAACTGAAATCAAGGACCAGTAAGAATTTGACTTTAGACTGTCATTAGCCATCTCAAAGCTTGTTCAGAATAAATAAAAAATTTTGACAATAAATCAATGAAATAATATTGTAACTTTTCAGAGGGCACAGGCTTCCAGTTTCCATGAAAGCTGCTCTGCAGCCAGCTGCTACTGCAGCTGACATTTGCTTATTGAGCCAAATCCATATCTCAGGGCAGACCAGAGGGAATGTGTCTATTCTGGTTCCTGAGAAACAAAGCAGACAAGGGCTATTTCTAGTGGCCTTTCAGGTCCAGTGTGGGTGGCTGAGAACTTTAAATCAAAGTTCTCCCTTTCAAAATTGAACCCAGTGATATGAATTTTGAACAGGGCTCGCAGACTTAAACCCAGTAAAGGAAGAAATTGAGACAGTTTGTGATGAAACAAGCAACTTCTCCATCTTTTGGAATGAGAATATTGTCTTCAAGAAATGGGAAAAGCAGTAAATAAGAAACAAATTCAGAAAAATTAACTTAAATATTAGAAGGCACTAAAATCTAGGAAAAATGTCCTGGCTCGTTTTCTTCAAAATATTTTGATAGGCCTCTGATAAACTAGGAAACACAAGAAAAGCTGTCATCTTGGGCCAACAAACAAAAAAATGCTGGCAGATATATGGAACACTCACTCTTTTTTTTTTTCTTTACAAAGTTACACAATAAAATCCAGACAGTGTATGTGACTATGATATGAGGAATGAGGGAAAGGCACAGAAGAAAGTTAAAGACTTTCAAACCTGGATGCTTAATTTTAGGTCTCTAAATCTGTATTTGTTATACGAGTTATTTTGAGACGTGCTCAGAACTGCCCCCAAATCATTTAAGGTTGAATTTGTCTTCTTAAAATGATGTTCTTTATTCAGTGAAGGTAAGCATATATAAACCATTTATTTTTTGAATGGTGTTGTTTCTGAATCCTTGCTTACCCTAAATAAGATCTGAAATGATTTCTTGTGAACATTAGAGGATGGAGTAGAGAGTACATTGTGTTTCTAAAAGGCAGTCTAATGATAAACAGTGAGATATATTTTAAACGCTAAAGGTGATATTGTGTTACAGTTTAAAAGCATTTTTAAAATATATACGGTCTGCAAAGGAAGAAGTGGAAGCTGGTAGATATTTCATTTTTTATCAAAGACTAGCCATTCATAAATTGCTGAACAATGGAAACTGCACGCAGCGGTAGCGCCTGGACATAGAACGAACCACCGCATTTCATAAACTTGTAGAGCTAGGCATAAAGTGCTACTATTGGGAGTCTGCATCCCCGAGTATCTGCTCACTTAAACCCCAGGGTAGAGGAGAAATTTTCATGGAGCTTATAGTGATTTATAATGGGAAGCATAGGCTTTTCCATAGACATTGTTCTCAGTGACAGTGTAAAGAAAGAGAGCACTAAATCTCTTCTCATCATAACTAATGATTAAGTCAGCAGCTTTTTTGGCGAATACAGAATGCCCTTCTACAAAAACAAAGTATTCTATTGTGATGTATTACATTTAAAAAACCCATAAGTATCCCATAAGGCTATTGCAATATTTTTAACTAGATCTTCCCTCTTTGTCACCATATTGAAATAAATGGAATGTGTCAGACTGAGTAATGCTCTTTCAATAAGTTTTTAGGAGCTCACTTAGAAGTTTGGCAAAATATAAAGAAAAGAGGAAAACTTTCTCAGGATCCTCTATGGCCCGAATGAAAGATCAGTCCATTAAGGAGAAAAGCTTATGCTGATGCTGACACTAATAAATGGGACAGAGAAGGATATTTCTGCTTAGTTTGGGGTACCTTGCTCCAAGTTTGCTGCCTCAAGTTGCCCTGTGAAATAAATCAGCCAGCTGAAGATGATTCATTGCATTACAAAGTTCCCATCAATATAATAGGGAAATCAGTTTTGTGTGAGTGTTCAAATGTGAACCCACCATCAACTATCAGAAGTCAAAGGGCCAGCAGTTGCTGAAAAACTCAGTCCCCTGCATCCACTGTTCAGACCTGGATTCGAACTATGGCGCTAGGAATGCCTCTTCCTTCAGAGACTATTTCTCTTACTCAGTCTGCATACTGAACTTGCTTTAGCACATTATGGAAGAAAACCCTGATTTTATTAGTCTGTTCCTTCTCCAGTGCATTCATTTCAGATGTGATCTCAGCCCTGTTGAAGTCAGTGATAACACTCCCACAGCCAACACCAGAGCCAGACTTTTACTCTATATTTTGACCCTTGAGACAAATTTTTAGAAGGTAGACCTTCAAAGTTAGATCTAGCTTGGATTTAAAGTCTTTCTTGCAGGGTATATAAATACATTCTCTTTTATAAATATGTACCCTAAAATATTTTATACATCAAAACACTTTATAAAACACCTCCTCAGTGCTCCTCAAATGGAAAAATTTGCAGTTGAATGGCAAAGTGAAAGAATTGTGTTTAATCATTATCCCTCAGTAATGGTCAGATTTTAGGACTCCATTGATCTCCATGTTGCAAGTGCTGTATTTTAATACCATTTATCTTTCATTCTTTAGGAAAAGAATAGATTAATGAGAATCCACTTTTAGTGAACTTCTGTTGTGACACTGATCCTACCATGTGTTCTTATATTAGACACTTTAAACATTTCTGAAATGTTTGGAAATATTGCCTAATAAGTCCTTTTTCACATCTCTGTAATACAGCCTTTTCTGAGTATCATGTCTAGAATCCTAGCCACAATTCACAAAAGTTACAGTTGGGTAAAGTGTGGCCTCCTCAGATTTAAGAATCGTTCAGTTTTTCACACACACACAAACACACACACACCCTTTGCCTCACAAAGATCCTAGTGAAGAGTGGGATAGAAGAAAATCCCATTAGAGCCTAATAATGCTGCTTCTTTCCAGAGGGAGTCACTAGAAAGTAATTTATTTCTTCAGCGTGCAACTGGACGTACTCATTTATCAAAGGCTTGTGCATGCTGGTGCTATGGCCTTCGTTATCCCAGGAACAAGCACTGAGGTTGCGACCCAAAAAGCCAATTCCTACTGCCAGGCTAGCCCTGTTTTTTCCTTACTTACTCAAACATCCCATACAAGTTCACAGGACATACAAGGCTATGCTTATATCTGGAATTTGTACAGTATGTATATGGTATGAAAAGCCACAATTCTGCTGTGTTCCCGCATTAGCACCAAGAAGAGGCTACAAGGAGAGAGCACTGCTATCAGCTGCGTTCCTTCATCTCCTGAGCCATGGGCAGCTCTAATTTTCAGACAAGCTTTCCTCTCTCCCTCACCCTTTCCCCCCCGCCCTGGCTTTTCTCTATTGTTATGTCTTTCCCATCAAGGGAATTCACCCTCAAGTTCAGATCACACACACTTAGGAGATGCAGTGGAGAATTGGCCCTTTGTGAGCGTGTGAAGGATGCTTTCCTTGACCTGTCAGAGAACATATTTTACTCGATGAGAAAGAATGCTGGGCCAAATTCCTCCCTACTGTAAGCAGGCTGCTAGAAGTGGATTGACATCAGGGATGAGCATGGCCTACTTTGGCAGGCAGAAGGTCTCCTAAGCAGATGACACTTACTGTTTACAATGTATTGGCTGCTTTTACTGCTCTTTTAAGTGATGGTGGGTGTTTATACCAAACAATGCAAATAGGAAGTCATTTGTTTGTGAGGGCCTAATCCTGAAGCCCTTATTTGGTGTTTACTGAAGTTAAATTCAGCCTTTACTCAGATAAACTCAGTTGAATTCACAAGGAGTTTGCAACATTGAGGACAAGAAGAGGACTGTGGGAGTGTGCTGCCTGTTTTTGGCTAAAACACAAAGATACTTTCTGTTAAAAACACATACTGAAGAAAATAGAAGCACACACAATTACTGCCTATATGCATGTGGCACTATACGTGTACACATGAACACAATTGCACACTAATCTAATCAATACATTCATTTCTTATTAGAACATAATTACACATCCCAGGAGGCTGGAACAGAAAAGTCCCATTAACCCCTCATGCCCTTTTCAGCTTTCCTCTGCCTTTCCATCTAACAGACCTCTGTGTCACTCCACTCATTAGCAGTTACTGTCTATGACATTGTTACATAAATAAGGATGTCGACCTGTCAGAATGGGTCACCCAATTCAAGGGTGATGATAAATATCTGTCCCTCTGAATTAGGCCAAAGACACCAGAGTACAGGACAGCTACTGTTGATTATTGGATAGTTAATGTATAGAGGACAAAAGGTGCTGAGGCCTGGTCACTTTTTGGATCATTAATATGGATTTAGGCCTATTGTTAAAAAAAAAAAAAGCACACGTACACACAAAACTAGGTTAGCAAGAACATGCATAACTTTCAACTTGGGATAGAATGCATAGATGGCGGGTAGATTCATGGTGTTGAAGGCGTGGCTTTTGCATGAAATTGATGGTCTTTTAAATAAACAAAATATTTTGGGGTCAGGCTGAAAAAAATTTTCAGCTTGATTTAAAGCATTTAAAGATGCCTTTAAATAAGCAGAAATTACTCCAGAAAGGGGAATATGCAGTAAAGCAGGATTCAGTTCAGAAGCAGCTAGAGAGTTGTATCCTGTATCACATGGTTTGCACTGAAAGCCATCAGTTACTGCCAAGACTCTTCTGAAATTCTGCTTTATTTTCTAAACACTTTTTTCTACTTAAATAATAAAGGGACTGGAGAGTATCTGTAACCCCAATTCGTTCATTTAGTGTTTATTATCTTTTTGTGTTAATGACATTATTCCTTGCAGGTAGCACTTAAGTGTGATGCAACACACTACTTTGATTTTAGTAGCAGATAATGTAAAAATACCAAGGCATTTTGTAGACAGAGGCTCTTGCCATTGCAAATAAGAATGAATTAAGACCCTTTTCCAAAAGACTCAATGCTGTAACTCACTGAAAACGTTAAGTGCTGGGCAGGAACATCCCCTAGGATTTGTTTATCTCCAAGTCTAATCGCAGCACCCACAACTTTCCCTGATGTCAGTGTCCCACAGGATCAGACTGTCATATCACCGTCTAGAATTTATTACACAATTTGCTCTGAATGGGAGATCCCGTCTGGTTGGGAGCTAAGTGTCCTGTAAAGAGGTCAGTTAAAGTACAGCATGTCTTTGCAGAGTCAGGCCCCTCTGTTGGTTTTACTCCACTCATTCCTACTCTGTGCAGTGCTATATCCTTCACAGTCCTGCCACTGAGCTGAAAGAGACCTGGCTACAACATTCTGCTAGAGCAAGGCTCTGCCAGATGATGATACCAACCCATGTGCCAACTCAGTAGTGCAAGGTAGCTGTAATTCGCTCTGTGTTTCCCTCTTCCTAATTTCCTCCACCCTCAGGGAACAACTGTTGCAAGGAGTATCCCTGTTTTTCTGGCACACTAACGATGGAAAAGTTCTGCTAGTTATTGTAGTCAGAAATCTCAGTCTCATTGGTGGTGCCAGACAGCAATCTTTGGAGCACAGGAGGATCAACATGTCAACTCGAGTTTGCTGAGACACCGTGCCAGTCCTGAACTTCTGATTGGAGTAGAGACTGTGAGTTCTGGCTTACTGGATAATAGTCACATCTTTATCCAGGTTCAGCTGTGAAGATCTGGAAAAAAGAAAATGCAGGTTGATCAGCTCCTGAATTTCCCTTCCTGGGGTAAGACTCTGCCAGCTCTTTGGGAGTGTGTATTTGTGTTGAATCAGTGATGGCACACAGGAAATCTGAGCAGATGTAGTTGTCCTTTGAGCTCAGTGGGGTCTTTTCATTTGACAAATAAATGGCTTAATAAAAAGATATGAGGGAGGGAAGGAGCAGGAATAAACAAGCCAAAAATACTGTCCCATAACAGAAACGTAAAAAGAACTGGAAGAAAGGTACAATCTGCTCACTGGGTAAAGCACCTACCTGCATCTTCAGTTCAAACTCTGGAGTGCGGAGCTGCTGTATCCCCATCACAGATGTCTTTGGATTTCAGTGGTAGAGGAAATGTAAGTTTTCAAACCCTCTGTGGTGAAAGATGGTCCAATGTACTCCACAGTATCTTCTGCAAACGTAACAATGCTCTCACGACAAAGGTATTCTTGAGGGCTGCTGTTTGGCTAACCCATCAATTTCTAGCAGTGTACACCAGCTTCTGCAGCTTGACTTAAGGGACAAACTCTGGAGGTGGTCTACGGTGGCACATTTGTATCTTTAGTGGATGACACCCACAAGGAAATATCTAATGTATCCCGTACATGAATTGTATATCAGCAAAAGATACTGAAAAGATTTAGAAATGTTTTGGAAATGTTGGGAACACTGTTCCCAAATCTATTTTTCCCATTCAAACTGCAGTCACACATACCATTTTATTTAACTGCATTACATTCTACTATTTTGTGATTATTATTGGTAACAATTCATACTCCTCCATAAAATCAATTTTTAGAATTAATTTTCCAGAACAGATAGATTTGTCTGTGCACGAATCTGCTGATGTGTTTCTGCTGGAATATACAACATTTTCTGTGGAGACTGAAGCCTTTGGGGTCTGAAAGGTGTAAAAATAAAAAGTCAACCTTCCTGCATCAATATAACAATTAAATTTTGAAAATGCTTTGATCTAAGATTTCCTCAGTGTATTTTCTAATATGCATTGAAGATGATGTTATAGGAAAGACAAGGTTATTGCATGGCTTGGAAGTGCAATGTAGTAAGGTCATTCACTACTACCTGTCTCTTAAAGGCAGTGTTCTGACTGGTATCATCAGACATCCTCAGATATCAACACCTATTCTGTTATAATGACAGATTTGATAGTCTGTGGGAAATATTTAAAAAACATGATTCAGAAAAATACAATGAATTACATTATTTCTTTCTATTTGGTTATTTCCTAAATATTTCACAGGACCAGCATGGCTGTGTTAGCTTGATATCTATCAGAAACCAGGGGGAACCACGTCAAAATATAAGTTAAAAAATGAAAATATATTTCTTTCCTTTTTAAGGTTGATTGTAAAAAAACTTGTGCATACACACATGCTACATTTATAAAAATAATTCCTAACACCCTCTAAAAAAGTCCAATCATAATATCTCAAATATGTGGCCAATATATATGGGATTATTTTGCAGCAGTGGGTTAAGCATATTGCTGGCAAAGAACTCCAGGACACTATGATATAAATTCACAGAAATAGTGCTTGCTAATGCAGTAAATGACGACAGCTGCTGTAACTGCTGAACTAAAAGGGAGCTCTATCCAAGAATAATGAATATTTCCCATTGCATTTCAGAAGTGCATGCTTTGCACATGTGAGTTTGGGTCATAACTCACTCAGCCCTACATATCCCTCCATTTACTGCATGGTAACATTTAGATTAATTAATTAAAGGTCCAGAGTTAATTGTGCACATACTCAGCTTGAGAATTCCAGCGAAGCAGCCCCTGGTAGCCAAGTCCTCGGCACAGTCACAGGCCAGGTACCACCTGGCCAGCACAGAGCCCCTCGCAGTGCCCGGCTCACCCCAGCCTGCTGAAGGCAATGGCACTCCTGCCATAAACTGCCAGGGCAAGAAAGCCCTTCGGCTTCCCACTGCAGCCCGGTAACAATCTGCCCGTTTGTGCCGGTGGTTTTTGTGCTGTGACTACCTTTCCAACAGGAACTGCACTGAGATCACTGGCTTATTCCAGTCTAGCCACTGAAAGGCTGCCTGTTTATTAAAACCATACTCTCTGTGAAATGCATCTTTGTCTATGAAATGGCATGGCCATTACATAATAAGTTTGTGATTTATGGTCGTCAGATAGTGTGTTTGCAGTAGGCAAAGCAGCAGGCCTTGGGGGATCAGGATTTGTTAGCCCAAGGCTGTCCATCTTCAGGTGCTTTCATGCTTGCTTGCTTCACTGAAACAATGATTGATGGGACTTAGCTTCTTGAAGAGTGAACAGCGCTACTTCTACCAGTGGATGAAGCAAATCCAAACCATCAGCTGTAGTATAAAACATATCAGAAGCATCTGAAGCACCTGGACATCCATCAGAGTGATGTGGAAAGCTACCTGGGATATCTCTAGAGTTCAGGTATTGGAAGCAGTCTAGCTGTGGTGGGACGGAGCACCATGAACATTCATTTACCCACCTGAGAAGTGCTTGAGGCGGTGAATCCACAAACATTTTTCTCTGTGGCAGTTTTGGCTTGAGCAAGTCATGCTGCCACCGCCCAGGGCTGTTTGTGGCAGGCCCTACACTGCCCTCTTTGTTCCGCACAGAGGGGTGGCAGGAGCATGGGAGCAGGCAGCAGCGAGCCAGAGTGGGCATCGCCTGCTGACACTGACTCCGTGTCCTAGAGAAATGTGTGTGTAACCACAACGCAGGGGCAGGATGAATAAGCTTATGTGGAAGTCTGTGACTGAATCATTCTGGAAAATGGGCTCTAGGCATTTTTGAAAATGTTACCCATTGCTAGTAGGGACTATATGTCTTAAAGAAAAGGCAAAAGGGAATTTAGTCTATTCCTTTAAGTGCATAGTGTCATGTATAAAAGAAATCACCAGCACAGCTGCCGTTAGCTGGAAGATGTGAACTTTCTCAGCAAGTAATTGATGGCCATAAAGATTACACTGCCCTCTCTAAAGTGGTTCCTGGTGTTAATCTAATCAGTGCCAAGTACAGTAGCTGTTGATCTGTGCCAAGAACCTTTCTCTTCTATTACCTGTGTTAAGACTTTTCCTTGGATGCAAAAGCAACTTTTCATAAGTATTGAA
The DNA here is from genome assembly GCF_003259725.1 of Athene cunicularia. Lineage (NCBI taxonomy): Eukaryota > Metazoa > Chordata > Aves > Strigiformes > Strigidae > Athene > Athene cunicularia. The sequence goes on from NW_020799103.1 coordinate 8,212,007, forward strand.
GCTGAAACAAAACACAAAAAAGCGACTGTCTGTTACAGGGAATTAGGAAAGAGGTCTGATGTGTCAGTTGTATCAGTTTATATGAAAATTCTGGTGGTGAAAAGTTCCTTGCTCATTTGATTGTTTGTTATCAAAGGGTGTGTGCAATGTATGAGAGCAGCAAACAGAGCTAAATTCCTGTGAGTAAATTATCCACCTTGAATTTCTCAACAGCTCCATACCAGTCAAGTTACAAATATTAGTATTCATTTGCATGTATATTACCAGTGTGATATCAGCTCATGTTGTTAAGGTGTGATGCAATAAATGGCCTAAGTGTACCATTGTATGGTAAGTGTGCAAACCCTTCTGCCTCCTATGGATGCTCACACAGGTCCATGCATTATGCTTTGAAAATGTTTATTTGCGAGTTTGCCTCTAAGTGGTATGATGCAAAAACTTCCAGTCTTGCACTGAATCCTGGAAATTAGTGTCTTGCTCAGGAGAAACTCTGCTTAATGAGCGACACAACCGCACGCCTCAGGAACGAGACAGGACAAGCCGCTAAATCCAGAAATTAGGTACAGAAGAAAGCAAGTGACAAGAGGCTGAATATTTATTAACCTTTTTACAACACTATATCTGCCATTCATCACAATCCCTATACAAGAAGGTTGTTTGTCCTCCTGGCTGACTTAACTCCAGGACCATGCCAGCAAGTGTGTCTTGAACAGGTACAGCCGTGCACTGCAGTGCTTACCATGGCTGGCCTTGAACAGGGCCAGCAGCATCAGTCAGGAGTTACTTTGCAAGCTGTCTTTTACCGAAAAAAGCAAGCCAAAGTGTTGACAGAGAGATGGTAAAGCCTTTGTAATGCCTACAGCCAAGCGTGCCCCACGCTGTGATCTCATCAGATGTCATGTGCTAACTCAGTACTTCATGGAGGGCTTTTACAGTGTGTATGGGAGGCACTGTTGGTGAATGTGGCGTGCTGTCTTCTGAATCTGGCTTAAGCTCACTAATTAATGGACACTGTAGGTGCCTAGACTAGTTAACAGTCTTGCTATCAACCTCTTCTCTTGCTGTGGGCGTTTTTCCATCATTTTTGCTAAAGGGCATTTGATGATGTAATTAACGACTACGCTTCTCTATGGTAGTGGAAGCAGACAAGTGCTGCAGGGTGAATCTCACATCTAACTGGACAGGACAGGTGTGCAGCCAGGAAACAGAGGGACACAGTGTTCTCCAGCATCAGGCTGTCTCCATTTTTGGCTGGGGGTATGGAAGTGTGACATGAAAGGGGCAAAGACCGTGAGAGAAGAAAGTAGGAACAACGGGTGTGGCCTGAACCTGTGGTGTAGACAGAGGGAAGACAGAATGACTGATTCTGGCTGAGAAAATGTGTGTGATAGAAGCAAAGGGGCTCAGTAATTAGAAAATAAACAAAAACAGAATCTGAGAAATTTCCCTTTTCCAGGCTGTAGAGCCAAGTTCAGATTCTTTCAGGAACTGATTCCGTTTATATCAATGAGAGGAGAAAATACCTGCTCACTCTGAAATATGTGATTTCCATTGCTGAATTCCACTTCTATGCACTCAAACATATGGCCCATGTCCCCCTGACCCCACCAGGAACACAGTTGCACAGTTTCTGTCATAGCTGGCTTGCTGTGTTGGGTTGGCGGGATTTCCAGATTTGGGATAGAAAGTTTCTGCTCTGTGACCCCACCTTTTTGCAGCTCTTCTGGTACGTACAGAAGGGCATCCTTTCCCAGCGCCCATGGCACACCAGAGAAATTCTCACTAAAGTATCACAGAGCAGAACGGGCCCTTCAACTTTGTTTGTCTGCGTTCATTTTCACGGATACAGCATACGCCTTTTGTCAGCAGGAGGAGGCACAGAATTAAGAGTGTGAGCATTTATTGCTTACATGAGCTTGTATCCTATAGTATAAACTTGGCTAAACAGCAGCATTTTAGATTTAGCTTAACTGTCCGTAACCCCTTTAACTCAACTCATTTATAATAGAGTGGTGTACAGCTCCATCCATTAGCATTGTAGAAGTTTTTGAAAAAAAAAAAAGAGACATTTTTAAATAAGTGAAGACTCATACCCAGTTATTAAAAGAAAATTCAAAATTTATTAGTGTTTTGCTCTACTTTAATTCTGTATGCTTCCTATATAGACCCCGATATGTACACATGCACACACATTCACAGATTTTTATACACGTGTGTGTGTAAATATATATATATATACACACACACGTGTGTGTGTTCCTTATGGATATACATGTATGTTTGCCTGGAAAGTATATGAAATGTCAGCATCTTTGTAAAACATTCTCTAAGATGCTTTGGAGTTCAGTGATGTGTCATTATTGACGATTTATTTTTATTACAGAAACGGTGCTAGAGAACCTAACCAAAATAGGGATCAGGTTGTGTTAAGCAGTCTTCAAATGGTTCCTGCTTTGATGCAGATGTTTTCGAGGGGAAGTGAAGAGAAGGAAAGATGTAAGGACTACAAAGCAGACTAGTGGCTTAGCTGGAAATAAATTTTGGTGGCCTGACTAATACCTTTTGATTCTCACTGGCTTCCTGTGTTGCAGGTTGATGAATCATCTATCAGCAGCAGGGTTTGTCTGAATATTATCATAGATTGCTCTGATGCTCAGTCCTGCAGGGGTCCAAGCATTTCATGGCAGCCTTCAGAAACTCCTCCTGCTCTGCTGGTTTTCAGAGTCCTGACAGTGACCCAACACTGAATTTACTCTGCTCGTGCTGTGACCAGATCGGGCCAGGACCATACTTTGCCCTCAGCACTCAGTCCAAGGTTCCAATGAATTTCCAAAGAGGTGAGCTGCGTTTTATTCCCACTGTTGTGTTTTATTCCCACTCCTCATTTTCACATGCTTGTTCACATCCAGGTTCCAGGAGGAGCTTCAAGAGGAAGTGCCAGAATCTTATTAGGGAAATATTGTTGTGCTTTTACTCCCCAAAGAGGCCTGGTGCAATTAAAAAGGCAGCAGCATGCTCCTGCAGAAGTCTGAGAGATGAAGGAAGCAGATGAGATGGAAAAGTTAGTAGGAAGAAGGAAAAGTGTGAAAGAGGTACAGCGCATGGGAACGTAAAGAGAAAGGAAATGACTGATGAGGGAGAATGTGAGCCTTCTCTGGTTCACAGTGTTACGATACCGCTGTCTGCATTTGTCACATCATTTAACAGTGACCTGCAAATGATTATTTTTATTGCATTTATGCTTTTCATCACTTCTTGATGATTTACAATGAAAGCTTAAAAGAGTTCACAGCTTGATTTTTTTTTTAATATACTCGTTGTTGTTCTGTATCTCAAGCTTTTTGTACACGCAAAATTCTTGCCAGCACAACTAAATTAGTTTAGGTTTATTTTGATACGTTAATGTACAATCCTTCTCCTACAGACACCCAAACCCTCATCAGCATCTGGGGGACACACTCTGGTTGGTGCAGTCATTTTCAAGAGCTCTAATTTCTGTCCATAAGAAATGCTCAAACTGGCAAAGCTTTTGCTGGCAGACAGGCTTTCAAAATGTCAGGAAGACAGAGATGAGGGAAGGGGGAGTGGAATTTTACAGGCAATACTTGCATGTGCTAAATAAAAAATGAGGGCAGGATTTATTTCCCTGCCTCAATTCCCTTTGCAGTTCACCTTTAAAGGAAAATATTTTTTTAATGCACATATATTAAATGTGCTCACGATTATGATTGTTGTTTAATGAATAGGAAATTCATTGCATTTGAGGATGTTGAGCTCACAGAAACAGCTGAAAAAATATTATAAGCATTCATTATAGACAAGTGAAGAAACAAGCATGTATGTGTATATGTTTATGTGTATGTGTACATGTATATTAAACACCACACAGCACATTATTTGAGCGAGGGCCTTCTCAAGGACATGGATGACATATATGCATGATGGATTTAAAATAACAGGGTCAAACGTGAAAGTAAATCCAAAGATCAAACAGAAACAGAATAGAAAAGAAAATAAGGAACAAACTGAGAGGAATTTATGCTAAAAACTGGCTGTATTCCATATTAGTTATTCAGACTTCCAGATTAAGACAAACTAATTTTGTTATTTCTTTTTTTGCTCTTTTATTGAAAACAGATACACCCCAATTCCAGGAGATGTTTAAACACGTGCTTAACTTTAAGCATGTAAGTAATCCTAATGAAGTTGTTTTACTGAGTACTCAGAAAAGCCATGATTAATAAAGACCTTCACTGTCGTTTAAAAGATCTAGAACTAGTGGAGAGGAGAAAATGACTATTACATTTTTATATATTTAATTATATATGTGAAAAAGAGGAATCCTGTAGCAATACACATGAGTGAGAAGCTTAAAATTGCAGAAGAATAATTAAGGAAACATAAGGCGAGCAGGCAGACCTGTATCCACAAGGCTCTTTTTTTAATATATTAAGATGAAACCTGAACAATACTAATCTTTTTCATTATTTTAAGATAGTAGAACAGTAAGGTAAAAGGAGTAGAGTTGGCTTTATTTCAGAAAAAAATCCATATTGATAATATAATGAGTATGGGGATAATTAAACATTTTCCTTTCTAACAGTAACATGAATAATTTTCAACAGAACTTATTAAACACAAACTACTGAAATCAGAGTTAAGATCAAGGTATCCACATATCTGTACCCAAGAATTTTAAAGGAGCTCAGTGGTTTTCCGAAGTGCCAGTGCATGTAATAGATAGCGACCGGGTACAAGCTTCTAGAAACACTAAGTGGCAAATGCTATCTCTGATGATATGAAAAGGAAGCTGTCAAACAGGGATGTGAAAGATACACCACTTCTGCATTTCCCTGGAAAACATACTGGAGAGTAAGGTGGGTTCTGTATTGCTGCAAATTTTCAAATCAAAGAATAGATATTCTGAAATATATGTTCCAGTATGAGTCTATTGAGGAAACGCTATAGATAAGGTTATATTGGCAATAGAACTATGGCATAAATGTACATGCACTTATGTCTAATATTCTATTCTCAAAACCCGACTATATGTAATGGCTTCATACTCAATATGCTGAACTTCGTATGTCCTAACATGTATCATTAAACATGTATTTCCTTATGCCTTGCATTGCACAGCCAAGATCCTAACTCAGGGCTTTCTCTGCACCTACAGCAGCTCATCTCAGAGTGACAGGCTGTAACTTAAGCTGAAGTCTCCTTTGTTATTTTTTTCTTGGATGGACCAAATGCACAAATCTGTAAAATTAAACATATCATCTTTGATCTAAACCAATAGGAGCTCAGTAGTGAGAAACAATGTGGCAATCTGTACCATGATGGAATGATGCCAGTGCTCACTTTTTTTGTTTCCTGTTTTGATGCAACACTAATACATCTATTATTTTATTAAAAAATGGTGTACCACAAAACCTAGTTGCCTATGAAACACTTGCCGATGTCCCATGGACAACTGATGAGCAAACAGAATATTTTACATGTATATACCATATTTATTACCTCAATACTTCTAATTTTTAAGTAACTGTCATTCCGTCAACAGCATGGTGAGAGGAGGTTTTATTACAGTACTTTTAGATCCTGATATCATGATTCTTACTGGAAATAATTAGCAAAACCTCCATGAGCCCTGGAGATCACCATTTGTAATGAATAACCAAAAGGCTATTGCATCCAGAGGATGCCATTCTTGAGCTTATGTGGAATATCAAAGGTGAGACTGGTATTTACATACCAATGCAGGCAGCCAACCAAGAGAAGACCATTTTATTGCTCTTTTGCCTTTTCTTAACTGTACCATCACTTATTCATGCTAACAATTATGGTATGTAGATAACCAATATTCCTTCGCTTGCTAACTTCAGTGAGGCTGGAGGTATTACCACTTGGTCAGATCTTCAGGAGCTAAAATATTTTTCTCCTTTGTGTTAAAAGGGAGATGGGTGAGCCAAAAGATGATAGTATCTTTATTCTTTGGTCCTTCCCAAAATCTGATGATCTAAACAATTAATATTTCTCAACTCCTTGCTCACTGCCTTGAATGAAGCACTATTGAATTATAAACTAAAATATCAAAGTATTGTATAGAAACTTCAGATAAATGGGGATCAGACAGTGTAGGTAGAGCTATATAACATGGATGTTATTGGTTTAATTGCATGAATTAAGGTAGTCTTCTGCTATCTTCTGGAGAAAGGATAAATAAAAGCAAAATATTATTACAAGGAGATAAATTTAAAGGTGCAACCACAGAGAAAATAAATACTGTCATTAATTTAGTGGCATCTTCATTGACTATATGAATTTGGGTTCAATAGAGAATGTTTATAAAACTGGAGCTTTTCCTTTGTATTTGCAGTCACACTGACTCTAGGTTGCCAGGTAAGTTAAATGTCTGCCAAAAAGCTTTCTGTGGATGTAGACAGCTCACAGCAAGTCGATCCTTAATTTTTTCAGAACCTACTGTCTGTCAGAAACTCTTAAGAGTTAAAAAAACCCACAAGTTACCCAGTGATTCAGTGTAAAAATTACAGTTGGCTGTTTGAGCCTCTAATTGCCTAGTGTCCTTGGCAAGAACAAACACAGAGCCGTATCATTTGATATCTTGAACCATAACCTGCAATAATCCATACTCTTTAATCCTTCATATAGCTGTCACTGTGTCATCACAATTTATTTTAAAACGGTATTCTTTAGTACTAATCTCATTCCTAATCATTCATATTAATGTTAGCAGTAAGTGAATTAGGGTGTTATTTGCCTAATAAGTGCCATATGTGATGCTTAAGTACTTGTAAGTAATTGCATATCAGAGAAGACAGCATTAAATGTCAATGGCATATACAGTATGAAAAATGGAAGAGACCAATATTAAACTTTTGATAGAAATAACTTCAGCAAAACTTTCCCACAGGCAACAGAACTCTGATATTTTTAGCTGGTTGAGGCCAATGTATGTTAAGAATAGCATTCACTGCAGTGGGAAAATACATGATTTCTATTATGGGGCAGTCAGAATAACAACATACTGATGATACACTGGTATAAAATATGTAATTATCTAGCATGCAAAAGAATAAATCACATAAACTGTTTACAGTAGGAATTGTGAAAGGACAATGACACATTGTTGTCTTCTTTCTGTAGCAAGGATAAAGTTTGGCTTCTAAACTTGCAAAATCTAATTCATGGTGTTTATGTGATGCTTCCTGCAAGGACTCTGATAAGACTTTTTTATTTCTAATAAATTAGGTTAGATATTAGCTTGGTTAAAATGGCAGATAGAGCTGGATAAAATTAGAAAGATGTTAGCTTGGATAACATCTTTCGTTTCTTCACCTTATACCATTAGTCTAAAATTGTACGGAACAGTCCTCCTTTCCTATGCACTGCAATTTTGCTTCTAGAACCTTTACTGTATTGTAATTCATAGGGTAAAAAATTCTTAACCATATGAGAGTGGTCAGGCTCTTTGAGATCTATGCATGGAGTGATTACTCTTATTGCAGAACTACTGGTCCATCATATTAATAATTATTAATGATGCAGAGAACAAAGACATTGTGTGTCCTCATCTATCACTGTATATAAAAATAGTTTTAATTGATAAGCCCCATCTGTTCTGTATGCTACTATTATATCATTGTAAGTTGTAAAAATAGAGCAAAATCAATATTTTTTATCTGTTCTCCTTGGTAGCAAAGAAAGACCTAAGCCTCAGGATTAGCAGGCAGATATGAGGAAGATTTCTTTCTTTGTGATACAAATCTGTATTAATTGATTTTTTTTTGATGTGGATTAATTGCAGCTCTTTATTTGGAATAATATCACAAATATACTATGGACAAGTATAGATTGCTAAGCCTAGATTTCAGCTGAATGCAGCGAATCAATACCTAAGTCTAATTTAAAGCAATTCATTAAGGCCCCAGGAAAGGCTAAATAATATATGTGAGAAATGTCTCATCTGGAGCCTTAAAGGAGTTTCTCCCAAAACAGAATAAATACATTTGTAATATATAATTATTGCAGATTAAGCTTGCTCTAATGCTTTCCATTTGCCAGCTATTAGACTAAGGGTGCAGAGGAACACCTCGGCAGCTTGGGCTGTGGTAGCAGCATCCTGACGGCCAGAGCCCCTCTCCGTGTTTATCACCAGGCTTGCAGTTCAGGAGAGGAGGACAGCTGTCACGTGTTGCAATCCCTCAAGTCTCTGTTTACCTTTCTGATAATGAAAGTGTTCATATTCTCATTTTAAGGAAGTGCAATGTTGTATACTCACTATGGTTTCCGATAGCCTACACTAGACAGGAGAAGTACACTTCAATTTTGGCAGAGCCCCTCTGTGCTGGTTCTTTACCATCACCCCTGTACCTGTGAGCACAGGCACTCTGAGCTGGGACTCTCAGAATCACTTGTGCCTGAAAAGTAGACTCACATAGGATTAATTTTCATCACTGTTTTATAGTAGACACATTATGTGTCTTATAGGCCATTAAGAACTTTCCTTGGCTATTTTATATGTTGTGTGATTTCAGATAGATTGTAACTAGACAGTAGATTGCATATGATTTGAGGTTGAAATTAGCCAACAGTTAAAAACTCAGGAGAGCTTAGTGCTTCTGTTAATATACATTCTTCCTGTACAAGCCCACAACATGTATAGCAGTGTCAGTATTACCGTTACCAGAGACAACAACTGGTGTATCTGTAATGATTTTGAAGCTGTTCAGTCTCTGACCGGACTAGTGCATCACTCTTGCTTTCAGTTCAGTCAAATGTGCAGTTCAGGTTCTGATCTTAAGCATCCATTTTGAAGTTTATTACGTGAGCAAACAGTGTTAAAATTGCTACTAATAACTGGCCTTACGGAAGTTCTTTTGGTGACCTGTAGTGAATGTGTATTATACAAGGTAAATTTCAGGGTTCTCTGATTTAAGAGCTTTCAGAATATAAACTGTGTCAAAAAAAGAAGGGAAGTGGCTGTAGCAATTGATTAATACCATTGTTACAATACTTGAGACAGATCCTAGGTTTAGAAGCGCTAAATGCAAAACCTAGGATAAAACACCTTAGTGCAACATAAATGAACAAAAAAGATAAATTTAAAAATAATCTTGTACTAAGTATATTTTGAAAATGCTCTTACATATTGACATATGATCTTCCTGGACATGTCTGGGGATAAGATAGAAACAGACTTCAAGTGTATACTAGTAGTTCTGACTAGTTCAAATTTTAGCACTTACCAAATTCATGAACTTCTCTGAAGTCGCAAAGGAGATGCATTTGTCTTAGTAGTTCCACAAATGCTGCACTTAAGAAAAAGTTTCCTTAGTGTTGCTTAAGACACTTGGTTTTAGAGCTAGAAATCCCAAATTATTAGTACAAGTCCCAGGTTTCAGCAGGGCTACAGCAGGGATAAATGCAAACAACTTCTGGGAAAACCCTGCACACAAGTTTCTCTGCAGTGGAATAAGCCAGCGAAAACATTCTGTCAACTCTCCAATGTGTGTATACTGTTAACTAACGCTGTTATGGCTTTAAGCCTTGTCCCTTCTTTTTTGCTTTGCCTAGGCTAATATCTGTCCTCTCGATACCACCTTAACTCCCAGTGCTGGAGCCTGTGTTTTCCTTCAGTGGAGATAATAGAGTTTGATTCTCACTGTGAAGATACCAAAGGCTGTTAACTCAAGTGCAGTGAAGATAAGCTAACCAGGTATTTAATGTGGTTAAATTACTTTGACTTCTTGTTCCCATATACACTAGTTTGTCCTTGCTCTTGTATTAAATATTGTTTTCACAGCTTAATTGTCTAATTAAAAATAGCTAGTACCTGAATTAGCTAACCACTTCTTCCAGGAAAGATTTAGCATGACTTGGGACTGATTTTCTGCATGCTATGCTCCCTTTACACTACAGTACGGGAAATATTTATACTAAGTATATTGAATTGCTATAGAAATAATGCTCAATGTAATTACATGATGGAAGATGTTAGAGAACAGAAATTTCTTGCTTTTTCTCATTCATTTGTACTTCTTCGACCCTTTCTTAATTCCATGTTGCTCCCATGGCAGCACCATAAATCAAAGCCTAGATCTGAAGTGTGGAAATGTTAGAGCATAAATGCATCCAGGATAGACTGCTCTTGCATTTGACAGTTAAGAAAGCCAAGAGAATAAACATCATCGTAAGTCAGTATGCCCTCTATCTGGCTTAGACTATCTGGAGGCCATCTGAATAAACTCTCAGCTGAAACAGGAAGCCCTGGGACTAGATCTTTCACCTTCCTTTGATTGTCATTTTCTAATTGTTTTCATTTTTTAGTGACGCCAGCACACTTGTTCATTGATGTTCCATTTTGGCCTTGACTGTGCCAGATCCACCCAGAGAAGTCAGAAGCCAAGAACAAATTGGGCCTAAATTAAGAGTGGGCTTTCCTTGAGGCATTCTTATACATAAAGTATAAGGTCATGAATTAAGATGCAGCCAATGCTGAAGTTTTGTATTAGTGGTGTGAAGACAGGGTGCTTCTTGAATAGGTGGAAATAGCATGTGTGCACATGTCCACATACTCAAAAACAAGGATACCAACAACAGAAATATTACTGCAAAGATACACTAAAATGTGTCCATATTCTTTTCCAAACTAGAAAACTATCACAGCTGACTAGATAGGGAGAGATTTCACTTATTTTCTAGTCTCTGATGTTAGCCTGGTAGTGCAAAGGAAGCAGGACCAGAAAAAGGTGGCATGGTGTAGCAATACAGCAAGTTCAGGTCTCTCCTCTCCCCTCCTCTCCCCTCCTCTCCTCTCCTCTCTCCTCTCCTCTCCTCTCCTCTCCTCTCCTCTCCTCTCCTCTCCTCTCCTCTCCTC
>NW_020799103.1:8222956-8286991 GCF_003259725.1 Athene cunicularia
CACTTTCTTTTCTTTTCCTAATACGTATGTACAACAAACAGTTCGTGTCTGAACATGGTTAACATTTTAGCAATCTGGCATATAAACAGTTCTGTCAAGACAAAACACAGATTTTAAATGTTTGGCTCTGGCAGACCTTTTAGTGCTGCTGGAATGTTTCCTATTTTCAAGGTTACCTAATAAGCCTCTTAACTTATGGACAACTTCACTGAGTAATACTGATATCGTTGAATCATTTACCAATGACTGAAGCATACTCAGTGAAATAATGCAGCCATTCCTTTACAAGAAATGCAGGGGTACAGAAGGAATAGATTATTCCCTCCCCTCTCATCGCCTCCCCTCCCCTCCCCTCTCCTCTCCTCTCCTCATGGTTTATAAACATTTATGGTTTATGGGATATATTGCCCAGGTATACATGTCTGTCATCAACCAAAGAAAGGCATAACATGCTGGAAAGTTCATCACAGTGATTTCCCATCTCTTCTGTTTTGTTTTGGTTCACTGCCAACCGCAAGACTAAGCACTACGCTGTCTTGGTGAGAGTGGTTTGCTCATCTGTGACAAAGGAAAGATCTGGGTCTTTTATGCACATTTCTCATATTATGAAGTCCTTGTCATCTGATCAACACTCATTATTCTTTGGGAACAAGAGAGGAATTGGGATGAGTGTTAAAAAGGCTAGACTTTCTTAATCTCACATGTGGCCTGTCAATTTTCAGCTTGGGACTGCTTGGCAAGGAAAGCAAACCAATGTCCACACATCTATTTTTCCTGTGCCAAAGATTTTTATTGCACAGGGGTTGTCAATTTGGCACTCATCATTGACGTTAACGTTTAGAGGGGAAAGGCTTTTCTGGAATGGTCAAAGAGAGAAAGTGATCCATGTATTTGCATTTTAGTACTATTAGCGGTGCCGTATTCAGAGCAGCTCTCTGGTCTGAGGATGGATTTGCAGGGTAACTGCATTTTTGTAGGTTTCCTTTGAAACAGAAACAAAACAGAAAAGGAAGCACCAAACCACGATTTTAAAAATAGGATGCTTTAAGATGCCTCCTGGAAGTCACAGGCTGTCCTTATATCGTTCAATTTTTTGAATTCTTCAAGAGTGAGAACAGACTCAGTTGTCAACAGAGTGCTGTTCACAGAAACTAGGCAGGAAAATGAAAGAAGGCTCGCTATTGTTCGGCGATGTGGTGTAGGCTGCAAGAATGCGTTGGGAATGCAGGGCCTGCATGTCAGGCAGAGAGAGAGGTCTTTGTGTGAAAACACTGAAGCAGAATGTCAATCATATAAATAACTATTGTCTCATTTTTTTATCTTGATCATTGCTATCACACTTCTTCAACTGGAGTCCATAAGGATAGTTATCAATTCTTGGAGCATACTGGTATCTAATCGAGGCTGTCCAGATACTGCATGCAGGGGAGCTGACCTACCATGAAGTGGAGAACAGAGTTGGAAGCGTCATACCTCTCATGTGTCCTCTCCTTTATATCACATTCTGATCTAGTCTTGATCATCATTTATGGATAGGTAACATACAGCCACCCTGCTCTGGTGTCACTTAGAAGCAGCATTGTTTTTTGCTAAATGTCTTTATCATTCCCCAAAGGAATGTGCACGATTTCAAATATTCATAATTGAAAAAGGAAAATGTTGGCTAATAGAAAGGAAAGCTGCACATTTATGCAAGTGTAAAAAACATGCTTTATCTCTACAATGGTTAACCTTGTGTCTGGGTGCAATGATGTAAGCACTGTTATGAAATTCCTCAAAATCCTGAACAAAATAGAGTCAACATGCCTGAAAATGGTGCATTTGTGATTAAAATAATTTTACTCTTTAAGCAAATTAACACTTGAAACAGAAGCTTGCAAAGCTGGGAATAACATACCTGTTATGACCTGAATTAAATTGACCTCCTCTGAAGTCTCGCTTCTCATGGGTTGGTGTTAGTTTGTGATGCTTAAGGCAGATCCGCCTTTGAGCTAACACATCACTGTTTTGCTTGCCAGTAATGGGAGGAGATCACATACTGAAAAAATCCACCCCACTGGGAGAAGTTGAGCCAGTATTTTGTTAGCCTACACCATGTGCGGTGTAGCAATCATAAGGGATCTGTTTCAGCGGAGTCATTTAGGGCCAGGAGGAGCAAATCCTGCAAGCTGTTTTGAATACCCGTGCAGACGTGGCACTCAGAGGTGAGAGCTGCTGGGTGAACAAGCAGGAGATAAGCGGTACCTCCTGAGGTACCTGAGCAGTACAGGGGACCCAGTTCTGGACCATAAAATCAGGGAGAATTTTGCCAAAAAGTTACCTTTAATCACGGCGTTGCGGAGTACTGGCCACATTATTATTCCTGTGTACCAAGGCCCAGCTGGGATGGCCATATCTCACAACCACTTCTTCCTGACATGGTGACTAATCTAGGGAGCAAGGAGTAGAGTGGGACAGCTAATAACAAATGCCTCTTAAGTCACACGTCCTTAGGCTCCTAGCATACTCCATTCCATTTTATCCTGAGTATTGACAAGCAAGAGCATTTGACCATAGGATATGGGCTTTCCTCCTCCTCAGGTATAACTTCTGGAAACTTTAAGTCAGTATTACTAGGGTTCTCACCAAGGGAAGCTGTCCTAAGTGCCACCACACCACCTCTAACCATTTACCAGCAGAGGTATGAATTGAGACAGGAAGCTGATCCATGTTAAAACCACCCGATCTTCTACCAAATTAGTTTTAACCCTATACAGGCTTTTTGGGCCAGATGACCATCTAGCTGCACAAACAAGTTATATTAACAAGAGAGAAGGCAGCAGGGACAGGAGGAGGCAAGGAGCTAGGAGAGATCAGGGCAGCTTGTGCTTCAGCTCCATCTCAAGGCAACACTCACTGTGCACCTCCATACCTGCTCCAGGACGTGGGAGCTTAGACTTCTACTGATCCACATCTCTCTCCTGTGTTGCACCTTTAGCCACCATATGTTCTTTACTGTTTTCCAAACACATACTCGAGGTCTTCTTGAAGAGAGCCTGAAGAGCATGGACTTCAGGGCAATCATGTTTCTTCACCAGCCTATGCCACTGTTTATTTGGTATAGTGAATAAAGTATAGGTCATAACAAAATCTCAGTTTGTTTAAATCAGTGTAGCTGTCTTCATTTCAGTAGGGCTGTGCTGATTTGTACCAGCTGAAGATTTATTTCACTACCTCAGATTTCTTCTTCGTTTTTATAGCAACTGTAGCTGTATAGCACTTAATAACAGCACGTTATTATGTTAGAGTTTTCCATGATTCATTTCAGGAATTCAAAGTACACATAACCATTTGTACTTACTGCTTAAATGCTTTGCAGAAAATCATCTTGATTGTAGAAGCAAATCTTGTTTGTGTGCAAAAGTACTGCTAATTTGTCCAAAACTGGAAATTGCCAAAGTGACCAGAACACAGAAACCTACAGGATGCATGTGCTGTTGTGAATGGCCAATAACTGAAGAAAGTTGTATATTGTTTTACAAAATTTTAAAATGTTTTTCAGACTCTAACCCATGAAAAATATTCAGTTTCATTCTAGAGGGTAAAAACCTTTGGAGAAAGATTTTACATCTGTTCTATTTTGGTTACAAAAGCAGTAATTTTTTTCCCCCATTAAAACACAATTCAGAACATATTTTAATATGAAATCCTGCAAAATCTTACCGAAAAAAGTTGTTACAGTTCCTTGGGGAAGAGGGAAGGGTTGTTTCTTTTGCATTTGTCTTGTGTTGTGAGGGTGTAAAAAGGAAAATTTTTTCTAATAGTAATAGTTTAGTCAAAAGCTATTTTATAAAGAAATATGATTTGACCGAGATAGTGGCCAATTCTTGATTTAGATTTTTTAGCTTTTATTAGCACTGTACAAAGCAAACACTCTAGTTGGGATTCCAAACTACAACTACCAAAAATCTCTGATGACTAATACTTCCTGGCTGTACTTCATGCTGGCTTGAAAAGAACAAGACTACTTTTTGTCTAAGCCTGTACTAATGTTATATAAAAGGTTGTGAAAAAGGTTGTGTAGGTCCATCCACAAACATCCATCTTTTGCATATGCTTGTGGTGTTTTTGCTAGTGGCTTTGGAGCGAGTTAATCTAATGTTTAATTAAAACATTTAGCTTTATTTGAAGCATGCTTTTTTTTTTTCTTTTTTTTTTTTTTTTTTTCCCCCTAGCTGACTATTTTTCATGCAGGGATTTGCTGCAGTCCCAAAAGAAGAATGAATAATGTTTCCTATTTTGACCACAGAGTGATCTGATCTTGCATGTTGTCAGTGGACATTGCTACTGACTGGCTTCCAGGGAGAAAAACATCCGTTGTCCACTCCGTCCCAGCCGCAAGGTCATATGGCAGCAGGGTGTCCTGCTGGTGGGCAGAGCATGTGATGGCGAGCTGGGATTCCTGGATTCTTGCCTTGCCATGACACTGAGTCAGGCTGCGACTCTGGACAAGTTAATGAGTCCTTAATTAAAATGAAGGTGATAGTACCCACATCTCCAAAACATTATGAAGGTCATTTCCGTGTATTTAGGGGACTCTTTGACCCTCAGATGAATCTGTCAAATGGCCACAGATCAAAAATAACCGTTCAAAGTCCATGCAGGACTGAGCACATGTCTGATTTTCTGTAGGCATCTGGACCCACCAACCCCCAGATTCAGAAACATCATAAAAATATGATTCCTCAAGAAATAAGGACTGAGGAAGATCTACATGAAAAATTCTCTTTTCACTCAGAAGAAGATATTCTGTCTTCCCATTCCTGCTCCCTCCCTTCAATCAAAAAAGGACCTTTCATCTAGCTGCTTAATCCCTGCTAGCTCCCACCCTCATGCCTTGTTCCTCCCTCGCTCTTCATTAAGCCCTACATAATGTATTTCCAGTCAACACTGACTGGAAATGTAATACTCCCAGCTGCACTGCCAGCACTACTCCCAGTCCTTTCCTCTGCTGGCCTCAGCTGCTGTTATGGTCCAGCTCCCCCAGTTACTTTTCCACACTGGGGAAAGGCTAGAACTGGCAGGAGACTCCAGCAAGACCAGGAACACCCAAGATTTGGGAGAAGGCTGGAAGAGGAGGCTGGAAGGAGTGGGCTGGATCAGAGTTTCCCCCACCTCTAAATTGGTCTCAATGTCCTGTGATTAAATTCTCTCCCTCCTCCCTGCCACAGCACCCTCCCATGGATGCTCTCAAATACAGAATTATTACCCACTGTCCTATGGGGAATTGCACTTTGTAAGAATCTCACTGGTCAGAAGAGCTCAACTTCCAGTTTGTCATCCTTATAATGACCAGATTTTCAGATGTGTTCAACATTTTACATTTATTTGCCAGCTACTCTCTGTAAAGTTTGGTTATAGCAGCCGGAAAGACAAAACTTTATGAAAGGAAAAAATAACTGTAGAAAGAATTTGTTCAGAAAATCAACATCCTGTCCAAAAGTCCAATTCCTATGTGTACTTCAAGATCCTGTGAAAAAGTCACTGATGTTTAATGAAACTTTTTTCAGCAGCCATATCAATTTTATATAGCTATTTTTCTTTGCTATTTGTACATTAAAACATGGTATCTGCATTTGAAGAGTTCATCTTTGATCCTTGCACTATTTTCATCTAACAGTTTTGTGGTTATCTTCATCCTTATACTTCAGATAACTGAAAGTTTCTGCAGGCTCCCTTATTGATTCTCCCTCAATTTTCATTCTCTTCTCAGGCTGGATTTTTGTTTAGACAGGTCATTCTCAAAGCAGAAACTTAACAGAGTTGTATTACCCTGACAGATGATAAACTTCTGCTTCCTCAGCCTGTATCACTTGGGCAGGGCTGTACTGAGGGTCACCAGGAGGAACACTCCTACCAACAGTTGTGGCCACGAGGAATTGAGACAGCGATTCAGCCTCTCAGGGCCTGACAGCACTGCCTCTAAACCACAGATCCCCTGGGTCAGGGAAACCTTGGGACAGACATCCTGGGACTATCTCAATCTTCTGGCACCCCAGAACTTGATGAGGATGCTCTAGCATGGGGTTATGCCACACATCTTAGCTACAGCTGTGTAGTGTGTACGCCTTGACACAAAGAGGTTGCTATAAAATGACTGCTCTGTTCTAAATGTTGCTGGCAAATTGTCGTGAACATGGGAAAGAAACAAGAGTGTTGAGAGCTCTGGGTATAATTGAAATATTTAAATATTATGTATGGTGACGCCTGTAATTCAAAATTTGCTGTGGTAAACACAGCAGAAATTACTGTAGCATAATGTTATTCCATATTCTAAGCCAGATTCTTGAGGTTTATTTTATTTATATCACATGCGGCTGGGAGAAATAACTCTAGGAAGGCGCATACCATATATTTTCTTTTCAAGTTGCCAAAATATGTAAGAGAAATCAATGGCTTAGGACTCTTCTCTATGGCTAGAGATTTATTTTTAACCTCTTGGTGTGCCAAATACAGGAACAATTATTAATCTGTCCTGAAACTGCCGATACAACCTGCTAGGAACAGATGGTGTGAATGAAAAGGCAAAAGTGTCCATTTTTAATATTCAATAGATTAAAAAACTGAAATTCTTTAATCTGATCTAACCTCTTGTGACTGAGGGTCTACGGTATTGACTTAAACACAGTATCAATAGCTTTGATATGAACCTGAATCAGCCAGGGAACTGGAACTTCTGAGATACTTCGTACCTCTAAATGATGCTGCATGTTCCTAGTCTGTGTTGACTTTGGTGGGAGATGAGCACTAAGGGTTGCTCTTTGGCACCTCAAAAACTCCACCCTCAGCAGAGCACCTCATGTTGCAGGTACTGTGTGGCTGCACAACAAGGGTGCTCGTTTAGGTCTGAACTTGCACGGTAGTTAAGAACCGACTCCTGTCAATGCCTAGGGATGGAAAAGTATTACATTACTAGATATTATCTCAGTCTTGCTGTACTTATAAATCTCAATTACACCATCAGGAAGTCTTGCCAGCCATCGTTTGGATACAGTTGGCACAAACACACACAGAGAACAAACCCAAAAAATCCCAAACTGCAAACCTGCTTTATTTTTCAATTAGTTAAGGATTGTGGAAACCTGAGTCTTGCAGCCTATGGTGATGTGTACTTCTAGTGAGGCTGCGTTTTGCCTTGTGTGCCACTGCTGGTGGGGGGAGACTGTCAGCAGCAGGAACACAGAATTTCACAACTTCCCCTGAGAGATGGATCTCAACCACAGATTCAAACTCACCTCACCTATGGGAAAGGCTGTGTCTGAATTTTAGGCTTGGGACTGCTCGTTATTTCTTTTAATATCTCTGCAGCCCAGATTTATTTGTGAGAAACAAGGCAGGGGGAACTCAAAGCCACATCAGCAGCTTGTATGTAAAGACAGTGCTATTACCAAGGTGCAGGTGAAGGACAGCCTGAAGTTTTTGCATGAATAATTTCCCAGGTCAGGTATCCTGTCACTATGTACTTGCCAAGCAACTGCAGCAGAGGTGGACAGATGACAAACTCTGCCTGCATGCCTCTGGGAGAAATGAAAACTCTCTCTGCAAACCAGGGGCTGCAATTTGAGAAGCTGCTACTTTCTCTACTTTTAATGTCTTTATTGGTACTTGTCTACATAGGACCCTGTCATCCTGGCAGGCCAGCAGCTCTTCACCCACAAATCCCAGATCTGGTCCAGGCTCCCTCCTGCAGTTGTTCCGCTCTCCTCAAGTGTGGCCCCTCTGCCCCTTTCCGCCTACGTGTCCGCACACAGAAACCACTGACCACGGTCAGGCAGTCCCCTGACAATACAGCATGTGGGAAAGCTCTTCCAGGGCGAACGGCAGCCTTTCAAGAGCTCAGGCCAGAGAGTAAAGGCCGATGCACCATGGGAGAGCACTGAAAGGACATTTAAGTTTTCTGATGAAGGGAAAATGAGCTCTCCCCTGTGGGTTTTTCTCTGGAGGCTACACAAGTGAGATTTCTGAATTGAAGGAGTGGAAGAAAAAGTAAAAAAACATTAAAAAGTAGTCAGCTAGAAAGATGTAACTCTAATTTAGCATTTTATCATAGTGATGCTAGGTTCTGCTATGAAATGGAAGATGCTGGGAAATGCCACCAAAGATTCACTTAAATGTCCTGTACAGCCCTTGCCTTGGTATCAATGCTTTACTTTTCCCATGGTGCTTTCCAGCATTCAACTCTGCATGGTCAGATTCCTTATCTGAACCTGGAGTTTTGCAGTGTTTCATCTTTCATGGTCTGAATTGTATGAGTTTATATTGAATTTCTAACCCGTAGTGAGGAGACCAGACTATTACATGAAAGTGGTGCTGAATGTAAAACACATCACACCATCGAAGCCTCTTTCATGAATATGTTTCATTTTGAAGTTGTATAACAAAGAAAAAAAGAAAGCCACACCTCATGAGCATTTGCAGTGATGTCTACAGAATTTCTTACTGTGAGGAGATTTTTTTTTTTCATTATTGTGTTGCAAGTCTCTCTGTCTCCCTGGCTACTAGTAGAATTCTGCACTATCATCCATGAATGAAGTCTGAATATCAGCGTATATATCTCTGAATGTGTCCACAAAACATAGGTTTCCTTAGGGTGAAGATATTCTGTATCCGTGTGGAAAACAGCTTCAGCACTTCTGTGAATGATAGAGTCTCCAAAGTACAACCAGCTCTTGTCATCACAACATGGCAACTCTGAAAAATAAATGAGAGGTCAAAGACTTGATATGAGATTGCTCAGATCTTTGTAGAAGTGGAACTAGGATTATCTTTCTTTTTTTATTCTCTGTGTGTATCATAGTTCTCATTCATATTTCTCTTATGTGTGGTGAAAAACAGTTAACTGTTAAGCTTTATTATATTACTGCAAATAGCCCAGATCTCTAGTTTGTCTGCTAGATCTCATCGCCTCACTTAAAAACTTTTTTTGCTGGTTTGTTCTCAGAAAAGAGAGTTTTCCATTCTCTAGTAGCATTTTAAAAGGGAAAAGTCCCGAACCGAATAAGCCCTTAGAGCTCAAGGGAAACATCTCCAGTACTATCTGCAGAGGAAACGGGAATCTCAGGGAGTTCCAGGTGCTGCCCCACCTTTGCCATGCCTAGTGCTGCTGCAAACACGAGCAATCAGTGCCAGTAAATATCTCTCATTGCAAGGCAGCCCGGGACCCAACACTGGACAGGAGCTTGCGCCATCCTTGGCACAACTAAACCTGATATGAGCTTAGCAGAGACAAAAGACGCTTGAACCAATGGGTGATGACTTATGAGCACTGAGGGAGGAAGTCAGCCCACCACAAGCAAATTTTTCTGCTGTCTAGTTGTACTAGGAAAACACTGCAAAAACAGAGAAAAAGCCAGAAAATGGGAAATTACATCTTCAGGGTTTGGGGGTTTTTTTTTAAATCATGTTTCAGTCCACTATTTGATATTATTCTTTTTTTGGTTTTATTATTTAAAAAGGAAAAACAAAACATTTTTCTTTTTTTTTTTTTTTTTTTTTTTTTTTTTTTTTTTTTTTTTTTTTTTTTAGTCTATATATGGAACCATGCAAGGTATGGATTATACAGAATAGCCCAGCCCCATTTTGAAGTAAGAGGAGAGAAAGGTCAGCATTTTACAGGACTGAAACCTAAGTACCACCAGACTTCCTGACAACATGTAAACTGAAGGAAAGTCTGCAATAACTTAACCTTTTTTTGAATGAGTGCCTGGTGCTGGAAGGTATCTAGAGCCATTGACAAGAAAGGCATCTGAGGACACTTAGCATTAGCCAGGCAATATTTAACATCTTCCAAGATCAGTGTCTTGGCAGGCAGAAGCAGAGATGTAGATTTTTTAGCATCCAAAAAAAGAAAGGTGAAGGGTTCATCCCAGTTCTAGGTGGTATTTTAAAGCTAGCATGGTTAAGGCATGCCCAGTGCTGTTGCCAGCGGCTTGCAAACCGTTCACTTTTGAATTTTTCCTGTCTGAAGGACCAGATCAGAGTTGGAGTTGGCATTTAGCACAAATATAGAGCAGGTTTCAAGCTTACACCTCATTTGTTTCATCATCAGACCATTTGTATTTTCTATAGATCTTAAAAACAAACTCTTCCATACTTCAGCTCATCTAAATTGCTCAGTAGTCCTCTTGATACAGGTGAGTGATGACTGACATCAGTTGATGATCTACTCTTCCATTGGTAATTCTGAGATTTAGCCTTTTTGCAACAAAATCACAGAGAATTAAGCCATTTGTGGCAATGACTATAGTCAAAGACTATGAAATAAAACCAGGTGCATGTATAAAATAAAAGTATCCATTATATGATCACATATATGTATATATTTATAAAAATTTCAGAAGCTCACTTGCCAGAATTCTAAAACTGGTGATGAGATGACAGGTGAGAAATATGAAACTTTCAATTCACAGATAGTTTTCCCTTTATGGCTCATGTGATTGTATTTGAAAAAATATTTCTATGAAAATTAAGAAACTTGAGTCACCACCCACACCCAAGATATATATGTATGTGTTCATGTGTATATGTAGGAGTGGTATATATAGAGAGACATATATGAAAGATATAAAGAAAGAATATTATGGAAGAAAAACTGTTGAATCTTATGATCATTAGCACTGAACCCCATAATGTCTTGGAGAACTCAGAGCTAACCCTAAATAACAATAAATCTACTTTTTGTTGGAATTTCAAAACTATTTTATTATTTTCTCTACTATGTTGCTTTGAAAACTACACTATGTTTTCACTTGCCTGCCTTCAACACAGTTTAGTTGCCACTTATGTGATGCAATTTACACTCCATTAATTCCAACATTTCTGGTAGAATAACACCCAGAAAAATAGAGTATGATATTCTGGCATTATTTTATTCTATCTGTATTGAAGCAAAGGAATCATTTAAATTCCAAGAACTGAGCTGGCAGAAATTATTTTAGCTGCAGGAGATAAAACTAAAGATAGTGTTAAACCTTCATTTATAAAACAGAAGTCTTCTGCACACACAAACCCACATTTGCATGTGTAATGTAAGTTGATTCTTCCTCAGGGGATATTTTGCCAGTGTAAGCATGAAAGAATACTGGGTCAGCTGTTAAAGTGGTGCACATGCATAACTTGCAAATTTTATTCGATCTGTTGTGTACAAATGTGTGAATCTGAACACAGAGCAGCAAAAACTTCAGATCATGAGGTGGAGGTGGAGAAACCAACTACAATAATGAAATATCTCTTTCTCCATCATTCTTAAATTCTCAAAGGTCTGAGGCAGGTCTGGATCTATTGCACACCTTTCTGTAGTAACAAAGCATTTTAATGGCAATTCATATTTTGGAACAACATGCCTATTTCCCCTTATCAGCAAGATGTTTGCCCTTTTTTTTTTTTAATACATTACTGATATGTATTTATATATAAATATATATTTATATGCATGCTGATATGTATTTATATAATAAACAAATATTATACAGACTTACAGAATATTTATCATAGAATCTAGACTATGCATGCCTTAAGAGTAGAATACAAACTGGTTTATATATATTTTGCAGTATATGAGAAAATTTTCAAGTGCAATGCCTAGTTCATTGCAGATCCAAGTGTAGCCACGGCACTGCTATGAATACTACTGATGGTCAGTATTACTGGATTGCAGGATTACTATGGTCAGTAAGTGTCCTCAGTTGCCAAGAAAATAGACAATCGTTTCTTGCTGCTGTATAATATTCAGGAAATACACTTGACAACTGAGAGAATTCAGTTGGTCCTGCTGTAGTAAAACTGGTGAAGATTCAGACTTCCCATTAGATAGAACAGCATTGCACTGTGGTTGAAACACTTCTTTTTTAATGACTAGTGAAATCACACAGTGCCTGGGTAGTAAGCTCTATCACACAGGCAAAATCCACTATATTCTTACCAGAAGACCCTCTGCCGTTAAGCTGCTATCTGACCTAAGGCAGGCTCCGTAGCTTTCCCTGTATGTAAAGTGAGAATAATGTCCTTTGCAGGATGCGTGTTTATTTATTACAGCAATATGTATAAGTATTAATAAGCTTATTTCTGTCTGCCAAAAAAATTACTTCTTCAGTTTTTATCAGTGAAATACAGTCAAGTCATCCAATAATTTGCTTCTTTGGCATACCCTCCACTTGCTATAATGAGGAATAAACCAAGAGTATATCTCAAGAAATATATGGTTAGAATTAATGCTTTTATGTTTTACATATTTTGTTATTTTTGCCTCAAATCACAGTTCAGTTCAGCGTGATCTGACATGGTTGAAATACTGAAACCCCCACTCCTCCAAAGCAGTGTTTATTATAGAAACCACAAACTTAACCTAACCTAGAGCAGCTTTTCCAGCAGTGATATAATTACAGTAGTTATTGTTGCAATAAACCAGATGTTCCTGAACTGGAATGAAAGCACTCCCCCCCGCATTACATTTGTTACATTGCCTCTTTTCAAGTTTCACATCAGCTGTTCAGAAAGCTCTTTCCTGGTTGAGTGTCACTTACAGATTCTTGCATGAGTCTTGTAGTGTAAAAGAATGAAATACTGGCAGGCTTCAGATTTTCATTGCTTTCCTTATAACCTCAAACATGACAGTTATCAATGTCACTAATTCTTGCCCTGGTTTAAAGACACTTTTTGTCCTTCAAGACACTTTTATTCAACTAAAAAAACACTTTGAAAAACCCACTTATCTTTCACATTGAATGAGGACATTGTTCTGTACAAAAAGACATGTCCCACTCCTACAAAGCCGATGAAGCTGGCCGCAGACTGCAGTGAAGCCATCATTTTACCCCACCATGTTGAGCAACTTAGTAGTTAGGCAACGTGGGTAGCTTTGGAGAAACGCAATCTTTTAACCGCTGTATCAGCTGTGGTTGTAATCGTGGGCCATGAACAACCATTCAGCCCGGACCAAGAATATCTATCATTACTTAAACATTACACATCTTATATTTTTAACAGCGTGTTAGTCAACACATTTCTAATATTTCCCAGCCCAATCAAGTCCTAACTGTAAAAATATGTTGCCAATAAAGAAATGAACTGTGTTTAAACTACTAGGATCTTAGACATGAAAGCTGTTATATATATTTTATGTGTGCAAGAAATCCTGTCTCAGAATGAATATGAAAAGTCAAGAAGTCAGAAGATTGCTTTATGACACTTACTGTGCCATATAATAATACAATAAAGAAACATAAACTAGACTTCAGGTTTTGTTTACTTACAGGTAAGTTCTCATGAAAATACAGGAACAGTAAGAATGAATTATCTTATCAACTATCTGAACACGTCATGGCAATCCTGGAAGAAACCTTTGTAATGTTCAGTTATATGTGCTGCTCATTTTTCTGTTCACTAATGGTAAACTATTAGTCAGCCCATCCCCGTGGTAACTGTAACATAACAAGGGAGACGAAACAGGGACAAATTCACCCCGTGAAGTGGTCTGCTAAATTTACACTTTGTAAAATGTAAATGTTTCTTATAGAAGGAATTTACATGACTCTGAAACACGGTCCAATTTTTCACTGATGTGGTAGGGGATGCAGACGTTGTTGGCCTGATTTTACAAAAATCTTTGAAAATGGGCCATAAAATAGCTGAGGAAACCCAAGAGACACCCACACGTTTGGAAGCAGATTATAAGACAGCTCTGTTGCTCAGCCACAATCAGCTCCCTGCTTTCAAAAGAAACGGTATCAATTTCACATTTTTTGCTTTCCTAATGGGAATGTGTCAGAACTGAAATAAATAAATAACTGGGACCCATGTCCAGGAAGTCTTGACATCTTTCCCATCACGGAGGCTGGGAGGCCCCTGCGCTTCCTCCCTGGCCATGACATGCCCGGTGAATATTTCCACCACCCACACTTTATTCATTCTTAACCCTCCTCACCCACTCATCATTACAGCTGTGCAAAGCATCCATTACAAACCCTGAAGCCATCTGAAACCTACCTTTATAACTTTGTTATGTGCTTCACACACAGCTGGGATTGGTTGGACTTTTGGTAAATTAGCTTTCGAGACAGTCGACCCCCACTTTCATGCAAATTTGGGCCCAGGTTAAGGTGAATGATTTATGGGTTGAGTATTTTGAAAATCGCTGAGAGAGTTTCATATCACTGCATCGTGCTTCACTGCGTAGATCTCTGTTGTATTCATGGAAATCAAAAAAGATATGTATATAGTACACTGCAAAAGGGAATAATAATAGCAGTCAGATCCCAAATGTGCTCCATGCATTGCAAACAGTTCCTGGCCTGAAGGACCTGGGCGAAAAAAAAAAAAGAAAAAAAAAGCTCTCTTTCTCTCTTTTTAACTCTTTAACACTTACTGCTTCAAAGTGTAACTAACTCATAAATTTTTTATTACATTCCTTCGTTTAGCACATATGCATGCCACTAGCATTTCAATTAGATACGAACTCATGCAAGGGGTTGCTGTAACAATGCTCTCAGACAGGAAGTATAGGGAAATCCAGACTACAAAATTTAGATTCAAAGCTAGATTTTCTGTAGTCAAAATAAGAGATTTATTTGGTTGGTGATGAAAGTTTGAATTTGCAAAATTTGGATTTGGATCCTCGCTGAGACTTTGGCCAGCCCAGTCAGCAAAATTAAGCAGCTTATTGCTAAATGGAGACTAGATTACACCACCCCTGCTGAGGGACATCTTGCTCAGTTAGTTTTCAGAACCATGAGGCAATTTGCTTAAAAACACTGACCGAAATTATAGATAACAAGTTTTTTAAAAAGAGAGATTCGAAGGACAGGATTAAATATAAGAGGTTCTATGGCTTCTTAGTCACACAGTATTGAAGAACCTAATTCTGAATTTTAATTTTTAAAGGAATCCCAGACTATTTAAGGTAGAAGTACCAAGTAAGTCATTTAACATCTTAACTCAAAACAAAAGAACTTCCTTGGTTTCAGTTTGCAGCATGACAACTTTTTATCTGCAAAACAATCTTTTATTTTTTTATTGTGAATGACTCCATGAAGAAGACTGTAAACACTTCATCAGATCCCAACTGTGGAACACCACTTCCTGCTGATACCAAAATATTAATGTAAGTGAAATCCAGAGGGACGGTTTTCTGTGTGTAGTGACAGTTCCTTTGTCATCAGATGACTTCAGTTATTTTTTTTAATCCTGTAATGCCACCTGTTTATCAAGTTGTTTTCAAGATAAGTGGGGAATAGTCTTGAAAAGTTTGTGTAAATCTTGAAAATGGCTTGAAGTGGAGTTGTCTTGGACTTATGGTCATATTAAGAAAAGTATCGAGGCATGAGATTCAGCTGAGCAAAGGTAGATAGACACGTCGTAAGCAACAGTATCTGAACTGGTCACCATGGCATGAGGCACTGTTGGGTCTCAATTCTCATTCTCCTGGATGAATCACAGCTTACATATGTCTGTTTCTTCCCATCAGCTACGAGGGGAACGTGAGTGACCAGCTGATGTGTCGCTAAATGTCTGCCTACCTCCACATTGGGTGAGGCGACCTCTGCTCCCGGTGTCTGCTGAGTGCCCTCTGCAATGGAAAATTTGGTGGAGGAGGAAAGGAGTCAGGACAAACATGCAGCACTATAGAGGTCAGTGCTTTATCCTGTTTTGCTAAAAGTAGAATTCTTCCCTTGGTCAAGAATCATTAAATAAAAATAGTATGTAAAGGATCAGCATGGAAACATTAACAGTAAATGACAAGACTATCAGAGGTGCTCTGTGAAGAAATGAGTCACAAAAATAAAATAGTAGCAGCTAGAATGGCAACATTAGAACCCCAAAGTAGTGTATTTATAACAGTCTTTAATCACCACCTTCATGTCCCTCTGTTATTCACAGTTGTCGAAACATTACATTCACCTTTTGCTTAGGGCTTGGTTTTGTGAAGTGCTGAGCATCCTCATCTCACATCAACATCAACACGTTGTAGACTTATACCCAGGGAGTGATAAAACACGGCACATAATGTTTCGTATTGCATATGTGTGGATGGCTGCGAATCAAGGAAACAGTTGCTTTTAAATAAATGATGTGAGACTAGAAAAGTGATAACATAATGCATGATTTGAGAGCAAAATCCCAGCGCCTTTAAATTCATTTCAGTAACAGTAGAGTGGTGCCACTAACAGCGCTGTTCTGAGGAGTCAGTTGGCATTTCCACTGTATCATCTTGATTCTTGGGGTTGTTATCTCTGTCATTTCAAGTTATGCTGAGCTGTAACTTAGTGTGGAAAAGAAATATAAATTGCTGAAATGATGGGATTTCTCTCTCCTATCTCTACATTAAAAAAAAAAAAAAAATTACATTTTATGAACAATTTGCCAAGCCTCACATCATAAGCACCTTCCTTTTAAATGGATGGATAATAAAAAGGAAGACAAAGGAGATAAACAAGTTCAATAGTTAAAGGATTTGCTCAACAAAGATAGCCCTTCCTTTACATAAGTTTTTTTGTTAAAAAATGAGAAATACAAGTCTCATTTAACAATGATATGAACAACAACACACAAAAAAAATGCAGGCAATTAGTAATGAATGCTCAAGTAAATGTATGTTCCAAAAAGAGGTGTCATAATAAATGTTAGAACTGAAATTTACTACCACTGAAGTCAGCAATAGCATTTCCATTGCCTCCAGCTGGAGGAGGACTTGGTTCCTAGGAAGTTCACTTCAAAGATGATTATCTTTATATCAGCAAGTCTAGGAGCGAGGGCTCCGTGGCCTTCTACGTGAATGCTAAGGGGAATAAAGTGCTATAAATCCCTGCTTCAGCAATGATAAGGACTCTGGCCCCAGCTGAAATATATAGAAATAAAGTACAGTTATATGAGCTTAAAAACCCTACCAAAATCTGTGAGTAACCACATCTGCAGTCCTATGACAGGTAAATCTCCCAAAGGCTCTTGTTATAACTGGGACTTAAATAAGCAATCCGGGGCCTGTTTCAGTGCTTGTTATCAGATTGTTCAAATATTTCACTCAGGTTTATTAATTAATGAAGGTCTCAGACTCTTTGTTAGAGCTGTATACAGAATTTACCAAATTCACTGCTCATAATCTACAAGTAGACACTGAATTATCTGGGAATTTCTGAATAATTTTGTTCAGACTGTGACTTTCAATTAATATAAAAACAGGCCTCCAAGGACTTCCTTAAGTTGGCTCTGTTTTGGCCCAATAAATAACCAGTCTTTCAAAATTCCCTAACCGTTAAAGGTTGTGGCAAGGTATTTTGGTCACGCATTTCAAGCATATAAGTAAGTAAATTTCTTGATCCTTCTTCCTTTCTTGTGTGTTTTCTTCACAATTTTTTGTTACTTGGAATGGCTACAACTGTGTCCAGCTTTGAATGGCACCGACTATATGGCTGACCACTTCTGAACCGCTACTGAATCACATATGCTGACTCATGTAATGGGAGAAGGATCCCTTGTTTGTGTTCCCAAGGTCTTTCCAGCAAACCTGGGGACTGAAATCTCTCTCTCTAGGCTCCTCTAAAAGCTGTGCACGACGGCTCCTGCCACCTGCCCACCTCTCCTCCCACTCTGCTTCTGAGCTCTGGCTCTGCTGCTCAATCTACTCTTTCTTTTCCACATGCATCCCTGCCCAAAACAAACTCAACAAGGCTCCCCACCCAGATCTTTTAAATTCCTGGGCAACCTTATGGTTGCCTTTGTTTTGGGCAGAAACATGTGCTGAACTGTCTCCTATAGCTCAGTAGACAAGGGCGGTGGTTAAACCTACCATTTCCAACAAGGCTTAACCCAACCTATAACAAAACCCTCAGTAAAGATGTAACCACTTCACAACCCCATGTGTGTGCATGTGGTATGTGGAAAGGAATTTGCAGAAGAAACGGCCATCTTTCCCCAAATTTCCAGCTGGACAGGAGCCACACTCAGGACCAGGGCTCAGGCAGTTCGCTTCACTTGAGAGCTACATGTAGGGAAAATGTTTCATTCTTAGCATTTTGTTTCTGTTGGGAGTAGAGATGCTGGTGCCCTGATGGTTTCTACTTCAGACATCAGGGGACTAGACAAACGTAGAGGCAGCCCCCAGCTTTTTAATTCTGAGCTAACCTGATCCAAGCACCAGTTTGGGAGCCAGGGAGGCCACACTCAGTGTGAAGTCTGGGCACTCAACAGGTCTTCTGGGCTGGAATCAGCCTCCATCAGACCAGCTCAGAGGGTGCAGAAGAGCCTCATGCCATCCACCCTTGTCCATGCTCACAGCCAAGCTTCTGCCTTCCTGAGACCACGGGATTCCCCCCACAGGATGGGGGGGGTCTCTCTGCCAATGCTTTACCACAAAAAATCAGTAATGAATAAAGCACTCATAACTGAACTTGTGCATGTCACATCTGTTAACCCCCAGCAATGCTGATGTTGATGGTCTTAATAAGATAGTGTGTTCTACCCAGAGAAGGCTCATCTGTAGGACGTTCTGTTGTCACTTGGTGGCAGGAGGAGTTCTCCGAAGCCGCATAGTGGCCATCAACAGTGAAAGGGAATAGGCAGGAGGCGTTCTATAACTTGGCATCTTCCCACAGAGTTTATGTTAAGGTGGGTTATCACACATAACCAACCTTAATCCCTTTTAAATGAAGGTTCTGTTTATAGCATATCAAGGTCAGGATTGTAAATGCCGGAACAAATCACCAGGTATAATTAAAAGGAATAATGCCAATTATATTTTCCAGTCGTTTTCAGTATTTGAAATGTGGTCTCTGTACTCCTTGGACTTCTCATAGATAAGTACAGATAGTATCTTTGTGAGCTAATAGTAACCTGTTTATTATAGTTCCTTTGTTTTTACCACTAGCTTGAAATACATAACAGTATTAAACACTGTATATGGCATAACAAACTAGTTAATTCTTTCTGTTTTTCAGTGGTATGTTCAACAGAGCTTTAGAAGTATTTCCAAAGAAATTTCCAACATTTATTTATCCTTTGTAGATAAATTCACTTTGCTTTTTTCGTGCTCTTTTTGTGGTCAATTTCTAGCAGTCATCCCCAGTTCACTGATGAGAATTTCACAGGAATAGAGGGTTTTTCTACACGTCACAGAATATTTTAAAAAAACAGAATGTCTTTAATCTTTAACATATAACTTTGCAACACAAAACTGATTCTGAGCGATAAAGTACTTCCATCAAGTAAAGACACAAAAACAAAAGGTAGTACAAAAGTAGCACATGCCCTAATCTTCCTCTTAAAGATCTTCATATTAAATTGAATACTTGATTTAAATTTATGCTTTTTTTAATAACTAAATCAAATAAAAATTATGAAAGTTTAATGACAAGAAAAAGAAAAAATTGTTGCGGTTTTAGTATGGTTAACTAGAATATATGTATTCTACCAGTACAGCCAACTATTGTAGTTAGTGCAGCCAGTGGTGCTTAACTGGCAGAAATTCTGCACAGTTAAAGAATTGGCATTGTGACAGAACGTGCATGAAGCGCAGTAAATAGTAATACTATGTACAGAAATGTTTAATTCCTTCAATTACAGAGGTTTATCAAGTCCAGTATATAACCTTTGGCTGGAAAAATGATAAAGAAACTTTGCAGGTAGAGAACATTTTCCTGACAGGATCCCAAGTCATATTAATAAATTGGGACACTTTTTTTTTTTTTTTTCCTTCTATTTTCCATGGAAGGTGTAGGGCAAAAAATAATAGAGAATTGTTTTTTCCCTCATTATTTGGTGGTCCTTCCTTGAAGCTTTCCAAACCAAAGCCATTTCTCACATCTGGTTGAAACACAGATCTTTAAGATAATTCAAATCAGATGTAAAAATCTAAGCTACACTATATGAAATTCAAGAACAATATAGTTACAGGGTTAGAAAAGTCTGCAATATGGCACCTCTTTTAATCAATAACAGCCTCAGTTTCAGTTTGTCTGTAAATACAAGACTATAATTAAGAATGATCTACTGCATTAATTATTTCAATACCCAGTGTAGCAAGTTACCAGATTAGTGCCACTTTACATCTATAATATTATTAACAATTTCTTATCCCTGTACTCTAGATGAAGTCCACAGCAATATGGTCTGTATTAGATTATAATTCCAATAGAAAATATTGAAGATCACTAATATCAATAAGTACTTCCTTATCCCAGCCCTTTGTTGACTTTGTATTGACTTCCGTTACATTCCAGCAGTTCTGCTTACACCCAAATGGTTGTCATTAATTTCCACTAAGTCACAACTATACATAATTTAAATTATTTCCAATAAATGTTCAATTAATGCCTGTTATCTGCATTTCATCTCTATTGATTCCAAAAAGCTACTGTTGAGGTTAATTACCGCCATAAGACAGTTTACCAAGGCGCCATTGGGTGCCCATCAGTGCCGATGGGGAGCTACAGGGACTGATTTCTCCCTTACTGTCAAGCAGTAGGGAGCAGTGCTACACAAGATTGCCATGCAAATCAAGGGCTAAAAACACAAACAGCTGCAGCTGGAATTGACCCGAGAACAGTATTTACCTCCTGAAGAAATGCATGCTCTTCTAGGATAGGGGTTAGGTTTCCTTAGACTTAGAGTGTGAAAATAAAAATGAGCTACAAAAGTAACACAGTATTTTGGCTTGTTGCACTTGAGTTAAAAAATATCTCAAAGAGGCGTTCTAGACCAAGAGAAAAATCAGTGCAATTTGTTTAATTATTTTCTTTTCCTTATTATAATTTTGACCATATAAATACTCTGGCTGACCAAGAAAGAACATCCAAACCCTTATTCGTAGGACTGTTTCAGATATTTTTGGATACTATAGGTTCTTAGCAACACTTGGAACTCCTTGAGAGTAGATCACCATTTTGACGTATTGTTAGGTATTTTGTGTGCAAGTCAGTTACATTTAGACTCTCAGAAACTTCCAGTTCATGAAAACAAAACATCTGCATGAGTGATGATCTTGACTAATGTTCCTTTAGAAGAGAAAAACAAAAGAATCAGCTTGATGAAAAATAAATGCTACATTTTCAGAATGACATTTCAATTTTGCATTGCAAAAGTTTTTTCTTATTTTCCATACTATTTCAAGTTGAGACCTAAATGAAATATTTTGCTTTTATTCAAACAAATCACTTGATTGACCAACAATTATTTTATTCATACTCATGCTTTGTAATAGCTTTCTGGATTGTTTTATTGCTTTCATTAGGAGTAGAAATAAAACTCAACCATAAGACATTCCCTGAGAATGAAAAATCTGGATCTCACTGGGCTTTAGTTAGAGTATTTTTTTCATTAGCTTCACTTTCTGAATATGTTCAAAGCCTTTTCCAAAAAGGCCCTCAAAGCTAGTCCTGCACAAAAGTTGCCACACATCCCACATTGTAGTATGGTCAGACCTCATCTCCATTATGAAATGACAGCGGGGCATGGTGTTTCCTAGAGTTTTATTACAGCCGACTGTAAAGTTCTGGATTTACAGCAAATATAATACATGTTGATTATCTGTATTTGGGGCTGGAGTTGCATAAACTACCATTGGACCTACAACTCCCCAAAATAGAAGACAGTCGGATAGCTGTTACTGCATCTGCATTGGCCAATGCATTCTACAGAAAGTTCAGCTCTGCCCTGGCTTAGAGAGCATCCTGCAGCCAAATCTCAAGGTGACAAAGTCTTGGCTGATAGCTACAAACTTTGCACATGAAAGAAAAGCGACACACTTCTAGGAACCAAACCCAGATGTTGAGGGTTATGGGCTACACATTAAGAGACAGAGCTGAGCCTCTCAGGCAAACCTGCATAACAAGGAGCTGATGCACACACCCTGTAGAGGTCTGATGCTGTCAAGAGCTGATGTAAGAACTGAACAAAGGAAACCATTTACAGTGCACAAAAAAAAAAAAAAAAAAAAAAAGAATTTTATGGGTCTTGGAGAACTTATCTCCTGCAACCTTATCTATTAACTATTTACACAGACACAGACATGGGTGCTGATAGATATTATCTGCACTTCCTTTTGATTGCTTCCCTTTAGAGCCAACATCACCTCTGCCTGGCCAAAAGCACCCTCCAGCAATCTGACACAGAAGACGGGCAGGGTGGTTCCTGCGACTTCAGCCCTTACACCCACTCCCTAATCTCCCAAGTATTCCTGAGCACATTTAGTAGGAGGTCTGACAGATGACAGTACCATAAAAGACTCAGTCCTTAGAGCAGAGGTTCACCATTTCACCCTAGAATCTCCCAAATAAAGGAGCACAGGTACTTCTTAGCAGTGGCATTTATCCCAAGCACAGGTTGAAAACGTATTATCAATATTTCATGCAAATCCTATGCAATAATCAGAGAACAGATAAAGCAAAAGGTAAAGCTTAATTTACTTCTAGTTCTTCTAGGGCCGTTTTATTTCCTCTTTCTGTGTGTGTGTGTGTGTGTGCATGTGTGTGTAACAGGTAGTCTCCCCCCATAGCCATGCTTCAACCCAAGCTTCTCATTGGAAACCTCTCTTCATATTCTTGATTCCCAACCCGCTTCTCTAGTGGGAGTAAGATTCAGAGTTCCACACCCTTGACATGCAACAGAGATGAGACTTCAGTCTCTTTTTTTTTTTTCCCCTGAGAGTACAGCTGAGTCTGACCTTATCCACAAAAGCATGGGGAAGAGCATATTACAAGCAAGCAGAACAAAATGAAAGCAGAATATGGCAGCTATTAAAGGAAAGTCAGGTTGATGTCACAGTTACTGCTTGCTCCAGTTGGTGAAACTCATCCTGTGCTCTGACATGGCATGAAAGCACGTCTTAAAATCCACTTCTTGATGCAAGGTCCCAAGGTCAGAAAACTGCATGCCATTCAGTGTGCAGCTTACCAACTGTGGCAGCAACACAGGGACCTCTTGCTGGGAAGAGGCAGAATTGTATTTATTCATGTTCAGATATATTTTTTTTCCTAATTCAAACAAAAGTAAAGTTCTACCAGGCTGGAAGTAGGTTGTATAAGGAATGAACTAGTAGTCTCCAAAGCTGCAGAGCAGTTCATCCATCCTCAGAATAATGCTAGTGAAGAGCTACATACAGACACCCACAGTGAGTGCAAATAGCTGCTCCTGACTCCAAGTTTATGATGATATAACATGCATAGCATCTCCTAGTAGTACTTGCATGTGTCAAGCCCATTTTCCCAAATAATTTAACTTTGAAATCACAAACTATGACCAGTGTTTTGTTACACAGCACCAAATAAGGTCATAAATGTTTTAATTCCTATTTCAGAGTTTCTCAGCTCCTCTGGATGTTCAGATTGCCCCTATAAAAAAATAATTTTGCCCTGTGACCTCCAGGGGTTTTAACCTCAACAGTTTGACTCTCAGTTATAAAATCTGCAAGTTTTCCGGGCTCTGCAACCTGGAAGCGAAGAATGAGGATTAGTTAAGTAATGTGACTGGCTCATGAACAGTTGCTAGCTTTTGCAATTCTGCAGCTTATGCTGTTTTCCTTTCACACTCAAATTACCCTGGAAGCCCTGCCCGTTGGGGCAGGTGCTCTCAGGAGATAAGTAGCAGTGTGAAAAGTCTGGGAATTTATCCCATTGTACAATAAAGCTGACATGTAATCTACTACTTAAATTTGTAACACACCCAGTAGAGTTAAACTAATCAGCCACTGGGTCCCTGCATCCCTCCCAACCCTTTCCAGTGGTATTCTAGACAGCCCAATTACCTGTAACTAAAGATGTCTACATGTTTTCCAGTTTTGCAGCTGCAGGCATTCACTCAGCCCTGGACTAACCTCAGAGGACTGTAGTGTGGGTTCCTCCAGCAAGGGAACACTCAGCATACAGCTCTCTCAGGGATTTGGTGACACGTGGTATATCACCACTGAGCTTCAAGCCTCAGGTGCCTTTGAGCATGTGCAGGTCTGCAAAACTTTTGGATACTTTAGCTGGAAAAAAAAAAAGAAAAAAAAAAAAAGTCATATGATGCCTTGCAGCTAGGCAATGGTTAAGGAGTTTCACGTTTTAGTTTTAGTTTAAATAAATAGTACTTGAATTTGACTTCTGTACCAATTTATATTCCTAAATCTATTTTCTAACCTAGCCCTCAGTGGCTAAGGCATCCGAATGAGTGGCAGACATTAAAATAGCCACCTTTTATAATTCTCTAAAACCCTAAATTAAAAGAACTCCTCTAAGATAAAGGGTTTGCCTGTTTCACATAGATCAGAAAATCAGGACCAAAGTCCAAAAAGAAAATGACATATCAAAACATGAGCTGAAACAGAAGGTTCCAGCTGTTTCGAATGCCACTAAACCACAATGATTATTGCTAACATAAATAAAGCAAAATCTTAATCCAGCTTTATCAAGGAGTTAGGAACTCTATTTCTCTGTTCTTGCAGTACTTTTATGAGAGAGGGCATCTTCATTAACAAGGAGAAGGATAGTATATTATCAAACCACTTTCTCCTGTACTGTAAAAAACCCCAGACACCTCCAAATCCATCTAACAAACAACAGAACTTGGTCAACTCATACAGAAAAAAAAGCTGTCAAACCAATATCTAAATTATGTCCTTGCTAAGTGGCTTGACTTGTGTTTTTTTTTAATTGAACAATGTCACTTCCTTGTGACCACTACAAATGATAACAGTTGCAAGAGCTTTATGGTTGCTAAACCAAAAGAATGGCTGGAATTTAAAAAAAAAATGTTTACGGCTTCAGTACTCAGCTCAGGCTGACATTTTGGACTTTAAAAGCTATCTTTAAGCAACTAAATAGGTGACAAAGCACTCCAGAACCTGGCAAGACAAAGAAAAAAAATTAAAGCCTGGAAATGCCAACCTACTGCACTTTTGCTATTCTCCACGATTGTGGTGAAGGGTTTGGGTTGTTTCATTTGCAGCCTCGTGGCTCCCTTCATTCCAGTAACAAAAATGTCAATAGCATTTCTAAATTAAACCCAGCATATTGTCCCTTCTATTTAGGGCAGCTTTTTCTCTGCCCCACCACATCTCCAAGCACAATGCCAGTTCTCTCATACCATCTGTGTAAACTTCCCTCCACTGTTTCCAAAAGTGCCTTTTTTCCACTGCTGGGATACTCCACTCAAGCAGAAAATTTTCAAAATGTGTTCAGTAAGTAATTTTTTTGCTAGCCAAGTTAAACCGATCACACAAATTTCCCTTCTGTTTTTCTCGTTTCCCCACCATTATGTTACTCTCCCAAGAACCCTAATTCTAGCTCTTTACAATACAACGGCAGGGAGGGCGGGGGGGTGGCGGAGCACTGAAGTTTGATGCTAGTTTAAGTGCTACTGCAATTCCTTAGCACTCCAAAAGACTCATTACTAATGACTCAGGGAAAACATTTTTAAGGACACCAGAGACTGCCTGCAGTGGGACATGGCACAGGGAAACCTGACCTCTCTGGAAATGGGTTCACTCTGATCAGAGCAGCAGAGCCACAGAGCAGGACTGTTGAGGTCCAGTAGTGTGCTACCTGGATAAAGATGTTCTGCTTTTGAGGTCCAGTGTAGTATCTCTCCATGGCAGTTAATAAATAGTGGAATCACAGTAGTTTTCACCAGGAATTGTGCTTCTACACCTTTTAGGAGATTTTAATCGCTTGCCTCTAGTTGTTTATCCTGGCATTTCTCTCTAGAGTTTGCATCACTCCAGCAGCTACTAGGAACTCCTTGGAATTGGCATGGGGATAAGTTAACAGAGTGCAAAGGTTTGAAAAATGATTTTTTTATTATTTTTTTTTTCTGGACCTGCAGAGGGATTTAGGATTACATGTTTCTACTTGAGAAGTGAGGATGACAGAGCACTGGCACAGGTTGCCCAGAAAGGTTGTGGAGTCTCCATCCTTGGAGACACTCACAAGCTGCTGGACATATCCTCGGCAACCTGCTCTAGCAGAGCCTGCCTGAGCAGGGATGTTGGACAAAACGACCTCCAGAGGTCACTTCCTGCCTCATCCTTTCTGTGAATCTGTGAGAAATACCAAAGTTGGACTTTGTACTAAAAAAGGCCACACAGATTCATGCGACGGGATAAGAGACATCAACTGGATTCTTGGGGATGAGAGGATGTGCCACTGGTAATTCCAGATCTAAAATCAAGTCTCTGTATGCTCAGGTAGTGATAGATGACGTACATGGGTACCACAGCGATGAGCACAACAGGGCTGAATCGAAGTAAAGCAAAGAGAAGAGGTTCCAGTTAGCACTGTCACCATCTGTCCAATATAAAATAGTTCATTTGGGCTCCCATCATAATTTGTCTTTTCCCTAATATAAGACACATGGTAGATTCACTCTTAAAGTGCCTTAAAGACTGGGTGAACAGTTGGAACACACTGTATCTATCTCCCCTCTGGAAAATACAATCTCTTGACCTTAGTTAATAAGTGTATTTCACTATTTTCCTATTGCAATCAGCCTACATGTTTATTTTGAATGATAAGGTAGCTTATAGAGAAAAACATCTCCTATAATTGTTCTGCAAACTATATTGTTCTTTAATACGAACACAACAATGAAGTTGTGTTCAGAAACTTACTGTTACCAATATAAATAATTACAAAACCATTAAAAAAATAAGTGCATGCAATAACCAAAAGTATAAACCCACCACTACTAAATAACACTTCATAACTGTGGCTCTGAATTACTACTGCCTCACCAACACAAGCCGCAATATCCGACTTCATAAAATCCTCCACTCTACAAATTGAATGAATTGGATAATTAAGAAAGCCTATGTTTAGTCCACAAAGTGAAACCACCATCACTATAGCATGAGAATGAACCCACACTTTAAAAAAATGGTAACATTTCCATTCCCTGGCACATGCTCCATACCTCCTTGCTTTCGATCCAGTTGAAGCTGTGTGTGTTCAGGATGTAGAAGGTGGGCAGCTGCTCTGCTCTCCGTAACAGCCTCCGATGCTCTGCCAACAACGTCAGGTCTCAATTAGAAAATCTTCAGGGCTGGGACTTTGGCTTCCTACCTATCTGTCAGACCCTTCGTTGATAACAATAAAATTACAGATTAACAGCAGAAGTCTTGGTGGAAAGAAACAACCCATGGCACGTAGGTGTGCAGGTCCTGCACTAGGACCTGTCTGGCAGGGCTTGTTACGGAGAGGGGCTCAGATGGAAGCAGCTGCTCACAACAGCTCTTTACTACGGCATCTCCTGTGCTGCAGGGAGAGGAGAGGGCCTCGGTGGAGCGTCAGCTATGCTTGTCCCTGCAGGTCTGGCAGAGGAGAGATAACCAGAATTACAGGCCTGACCCCACAAAGGTCACCCGTACCCCACACCCCTCTCTGCTAGCCTGGAGAAAGGAGGCAAAGAGCAGGAATACAATTAAAACACGGGGTGTGACGCAGTTCACAGCGCGTGCTGCTCCCGCTCCCCGTTTTTGCCGGGGGTTTCATGTGTGTGTTGGTAGCTCTGTGAGGTTTACACCACACTCTCCTGACACATCCTTGCAGCTGCGCAGGCTGGGCAGGAAATACTCCCCTAGTAGAAAACAGGGGCAAGTGAGGAGGAGAGAGGACATTCCTTTTCTCATCCACTCTTCTAAACCTTCCATCATCTGTCTGTTGCCACTCTCCTCTCTTTTCTGCCCAGACTCTCCCAGATCTTAGTTCATGAACGTGCCCCGCAGTCAGCAGTGGTTGGGGTGTCAGGAGTGCCATTAGCTGCCCCTTCCTCTCAGCAGCATCACCACTCCCACTGCCATAGCTGAAGACAGATCCTTGCCTCTGTGTTTTCTTACCATATGCCAAGAGATATTTATTATAACTCCTAAAATAAGTTGGCTGTACAGCATTGCTGATTACCTTCCCATTGCATTAGCTCTATAAATAGGACAAAAATACACCTATATGGAAGATGTAAGAGAATGATGCGTATGTGGTTTATTCTGAACAGCATCTCCAGAACAGCGGCTGATACTTTGCTAGTTGCACTTTATTTGTTACATTTCAGCATTTGCCAACAAGATTTTCTGCACTGTATGCAGATGATCAGGTGTTATTATTACTCCACCCACATGTCTGAGTCCAGTGACAATCCTGCTCCTGGCAAAATTTAATCTTTTCTCATCTCTCGACCCATGTTCATCTTTATATTGTTTTTTAATTAAGATATGGTTAGCTGAAGCTCCTGCCATAAATCAATGATCCCCTTTCAATTCTTGTTAAAGATTTTTCATTTTCCTAAATTTACAGCGCATTGCTCAGAAGCTGCTAACAGCACACTATTCTCTCATTATCCAATCAGCAAGGAATGGACTCAATGAAGCAAAAAACATAAACCTGGCACCAAGGACCTTCAGGCTTAAAGGCCTTGCTATCTGCTCCAGACATGCTGCAAATGAAAACACGGTTTTCTGCCACCTTGAAAGTTACAGGCTGGATCCTCTCTTGGCATAAAGCGCCATAGCTCTGTTTTGAGATGCAAGATGTCCTGATTTACACCAGCTAAATATCTGGCACTATGCTGCCTACTCTCTAGCTAAGGGAACAGCTGTCTGTTAAACTGCTCCTCAAAGAGGAATTGCTGGGGTTTTCTGTGACTATGTATTTCTAAACGCAAGATTTCCATACCTTTTTATTTTGGCAGCCAAGGTCTGTACTGAGTTCTTCAGGGGATGCTCCCACTGAGGATTTCTCTTTGTGGCTCTGTGTGCCGCTGTGCTCAGCAACTCTCCGCACTGTTATTTAATAAAGTTCTAATTGTCACGGGGTTCAAATTACAAGCCACTGGCAAGCAGAAAACAGTCTTAAAAATCCAAAGACTTCCTAATCATCTTTGTTTTAAAAAGAGATGAACAAATTACACAAAAGAGAGTGATGAACATACCTACTTGTTCTCTTAACTGGCATAAGTGAAAAACTACTGTTTAATCAGTGAAGGGAAGTGCAAGCTGTAACACATTTTAAGGTAGTTTCTCAGGGCAACCGTGTGCACAACCAGATCTGTGAACTGCACACACCAGAACTAGGCCCGTGTACAGCATCCTTTATGTCTTAAGCCCATGCTCAGTATGCATGTGTATTACATTAAACTTCTTCCTCCTCCTTTTCTCCAGTTACCCTCCTGTGCATTTTGGTTAAATTTTCAGAAAATTGCATGCACAGTTCCTACAATTATGCATGTAATCAATTACTTATTTATGTATACAACTACTGTGACCAGGTATGCAAATCTCCAAGCAGCTTTTGCTATTTTTCAATAATTTAGCCCTTTGTCATTTATACGTCCACTTTTGTTCAAAACACTAAGTTCATGGAAATTTAACTCATTTGAAACATATGTGTAGATCCATATGAACTGCCCAAAAGCATCACAAAGAGAAAGGATAACCTTGTTGTTAAGGCAGGAGAGCATGAAATCTGGTTTCCATTCTGAGTTCTGCCACACATTTCCTGTGTAACCTTGGGCGAGTCATGAACTGTAACCTATCTCCGTGTAGCTGATCTACATGTAAAGCAGAGCCATCCTTACTTGGTGAGGTTATTGAGACATTTTGTTTGTTAGTGCACATGAAAAACATCGAAACAAGTGGAAGGTACTAGAGAAGTGTAAGCTATTAGTAATGTTATTATATATAGCCACAGTAACAAACATGATAGATGATCTGTACTCGGTCGTAAAACCCTAAGAGGCAAACATGGCCATTGAGAACTAAGCAAAAAGGCAAACAAATTCAAGCAGGGAGACGAGTAAGAACTAAACAGTAATGGTGAGCATGAGCAGGCATGTGAGTAATTAACCTTTATACTGCAATTTTTATTGTCCTACTTGGTCTTGTCCTTTTACAAAGGGACACAATGTCAGAAGACATTTGAGAAGAACTGAGCGGGTTAATACGGCACTGACCACCTCGTAGTCTGTCTGATCAGCATGAACTATTCTTCATTAATCAAGGATAATCCTGACAGTGATAGTCATGCCAGGTACTGGCCAAAAGCTGGTGGAGAACATTGTGTTAGTGAAGCAATTGCTATGGCTGCGTTCACTTACAGGAAGACATGCCCTCTTTGTTTCCTTATGCAGCAGAACAGAACTGTAAGGTCAATTCTGGTGCTGTGGTTGCTTTCTTCTTTTTGAATAAAATGCAGCTAGACCTGCACATCACTTAGCTAAATGTTTGGGATATGTCCTTGTGGGAGCCCTATAAATCGTGACATATTCTGAGAGTATACATCTCCTTTTAAAAATTACCTAATTTTGTGGCTGACCTGTATACGGCACTTACACTGACATCATTAGGAGTCTAGAGTAGACTGGTTGTGATATCTGGCCCAAATTTATGACTTGATACAGCAAAATGTTCAGTATCTTCAGATACAACTGGGATAAAATGTTACATCTTGGGTCCCACATAGCAAATTTCTATTTTGGTTAACGAACTCTTTCCACATGAGAAATTAAGGAAAGCTTTTGAAAATATATTAAAGATTGTATCTCTTTACCTCTGCAAAACAATTTGCTGAGTATCCTTTGGAGGATTTGGAAATCAGAATCAAAAATGAACATAGAATGAACGAAGAAAATTCTGGTACGTTAAGTTTAAGGTTTTCTGAGCTTCAGGCAAATGTTTGAAAATACGCCTTGATGCATACCTCTAAAAGTGAT
This sequence comes from Athene cunicularia, assembly GCF_003259725.1. Lineage (NCBI taxonomy): Eukaryota > Metazoa > Chordata > Aves > Strigiformes > Strigidae > Athene > Athene cunicularia. The sequence continues at coordinate 8,253,656 of NW_020799103.1, forward strand.
TGTCATCCTGTGAGTCTGGGGCAGAGGAGCCTCCTGCTTCATCGCACCCACCTCCAGCGCTGCTCTGCTCCTTCAGGCCAGCAGGAGAAACCACACAGATTCCTATCAACAGCTTGCAAACGAGGAGTTTGTGATGTGAGGGATGGGTGTGACCAGCCCCTGCGAGCTGCTGCAGCACGTTGACCTCCCGAGTACCGTGGAATTCATCCCTGTTGGAATCGAAGCATATTTTTTTTGAAAAAGATATCATCTTGATTTAAAATGTTCCAGTGAGGGAAACTTTGATAAGTTTGGAAAATTATTTCAATGACTAATTAAACTCAGTTAAAAATCTATGATGACCAGAAGAGAGCTTCCCAGGGGTCCTTATCAGCTACAGAGAAGAAGCCCAGATTTACTATTTTTATATGTGAATTGCACCTGTGTGACATAGTATTTTTTTAAGCACCGACTACAATATAAAAACACACTGACTGTAAAAATCTGGCCAGCAGAATGATTAGAAGAGCTATTATCTCCTTCCAGGTCTTGTGAAGTGTTTATTCAACCTATTAGACATAGTCTGAAAAATTGAGATAACAGGCGTGTGCCGTGGGAATAGTTCCACCACACTTCAGCTGGTCTTCATTACTCTACCTGAGCTACAGTCAATGGAAAATCACAGGCACTTCTACAACATGATTCATTTGATCTTAGGCATACACCTACCTTACATTTAGACGGATGAATCACATTTGTAGTATGTGTGGCAGTTAAGAAAATTTGGGCCACGGCCCTAATTCTGAGCAACCAAGAAAAGGCCAGATGAAACAGTTGTACCTGATGAAAAATGATCTGCAAGACAACAGGGTGGAGGGCCTCAATCTTCAACTCAGCTCCATGGTGTTCCCCTGTAATCTGCAGAGAAATGCCCTAAAGCTGTGTCACCATTAGTAAATGCTGACTCCTGAAAGGAGCAGATTTGTCCAGAAAAACTGTTGGAGCTGAGGTCCATGCTTCCAGCGCTGTAGGAGTTTTACTCTGGGCCAGATGTAGTCTAGTCCCACTAGCTGCATGTAAGTTAAGTTCCATCCTGGAGCTGGAAATGTCCTCATGGTTTGGATGAATCTAAAAGGAATCGAGTCTGTGTGCTCTGCGGTGTGAACCAAAGCACAGCAAGGGGAACAACAGGGAGATTCACTTCCAGAACAAACTCCAGGTCTGTGCTACTGTGCTAGAGACAGCCCAAGTGTTTTCTCTTTGTGTCAGTAAGGTATGTGGATCTGTGTGCAACACTTGAGGCTAGATCTCTGTTAGTGGTCATTATCTGCTCCATCCTAGTCCATAAACTGCTAGAGACATTCAGTTGTATATTCCCAGAGCCAAAGCAAGTAGTTTGCTCTTTTCTATCTTGGGATGTGTGCTTGCTGACTCCTGTCAAATACAGCTCGTAAGTTCAGATCGACACTGCTCACTGGCTTTGGATAAAAGTGCCTATGGAGCTCATCTAACACCCGGCGCCTGCTAGCGAGGGATCTGCCTGGCTTTCAAACTATGGTTTAGGTATTGCATTCTGAGCTAGCATTTAATTGCCTATGTTTCACTCTAACCTGAATCCTTGATGAAGCTTACAGATCAGATTGACTTGGTTGAAACCAGATGTTCAGCAAATCTAGGCACTGAATTTTTTTTTTTTTTTTTTTCATTCAAATTCTACACTCCAGCACAACAGAAATACCTACCTCCCTCTCTGCTTGGGCTTTGGTAACTCTACAGGCTTTAAAAGCATTTGTCACTTTACAGTTTGATCTTTAGTAGAATTTCTTCCAGCACTACTGAAGATAACTCTGGGAATAAAGTTCCTTAAACTGTGAGTTCCTTAAAGGAAGAGGTCCATTGTTCATTTCTTATGTATGTGTTTTGCTCATCTACAGGGTCTATAGAGTTAATAATAAATGTGGAGTTACACAGGTGGAAACTTAAAACAAGAGGTCAGATGAGAAACACATCTTTCATCAATGTCTGGGGTCATCACTGGAATGCAAAGAGATCATTTAATTTGTAGAAGACTCAGTAAATGTAGGAGGAATATTGTCTACCCCCTTCTCCACTCTCCAAATAAATTACCTAATAGTTTCCAATTGAGATGGCCTTTTAAAGAATTTGGTTTTGATTCAGTCATCATCATCTCAGAATAAGGAAAAGTACTTTGCTCTTAAATTGTAACTTTCATTAGTTGTCTAATGCCAGGTGAAATTCACACTGTTCCTCAACTAACATATGCTCCTTAAATTTTCTCTCCCTTTGATATACATCTAATAATATAAATAGGTGAAAATAATTATCTGCTGTACTTCTAACCCAAGATCCAAAAAGTTCCTTAAGAAGCTGGATTTAATTAGCAGACAGGGAAACTGAGGAAGGGGGGATCTCTAGGGCTTTGCCTGGGATCACACAGCAAGCCAGCAATTGACCTGGGAATAAAATCCAGGTGGGCTGTTTAATTTCCACGTGCAGTCCTCTACCCAACACTGCCACCCCAATTCCTTCTCTCTACAGCTATATCTGATTCCTAGCAGTGTTGGAGTTAGTTTTTGTGCAAGGTACCGAAGCAAAGCAAGTTGTCTTACTTGAACCTATTGAATTTTAAAATGCTGTATTATTTTCCTTTTACAGATGATAAAATGTTTATTCCATTTGTCAATTCCTATCATAAAAATAATAATCTGATAAATTTCAGTGCTCATGATGTCTGCTGTGAAAAGATCACCTTGTTGAAAAGATGAAAAATGTGGTTGAAAATGGAAAAAACGTTTAGCTATTTATATGAGAAATATAACCAAGGGAGATTTTATTCTTGAGTCCTCTGATGAGGGTTTTTTAACAGTAGTTGTTAATAAAGAGTGGCCTGTTGGTGTAGACATGCAAAAGTAGTATTCAGGGTACTTGTCTGACCTAAGTAGGATGGGGTGTTCTGTTTAAGAGGGCCAGGCCCAGCTACAAGGAAGTGATAATGGAGATGCCACTGACAACAGGGATGCATGCAGAAGCTACAGAAATTCCTCGTTTTGTCTCCAGATTGATCACAAGGACCAGGATTTTTCACACACAGAAAGAAACAATTGCTGGGTGCTTGAACGAAATTAATTTCAGTCCCAGGTATCATAAACGAAGAATCTTTTTGTTCATACAGAAGAAAAATATGCCCATCAGAAGTCTTCATATACATCTTTATCAAGTTGTTGGGTTTTTTTAACACAATTAGGCAAAAGCTTTCTCTGTTTCCTCCCACAAAATGCCTTGGGAACTTGCTGCAGATCCCAACTGTCAAGTTGCTGCCTTTTTCATTTGGTCAAAAATACATCTATATTTTTCTCCTCCCCGGTCTTTATTTTTATTTTGCATTCACCTCAGGTCTAGCTGCATCACTTTGACCTTTCTGTGAGGCCTGGGTAAATCCTGAAGATGCTGGGCCACAATTCTTAAGAAGGAAACTTCAAGTTCTTTCCGCTTCACTTCCCCTTCACATGTCTGAGGCAGTTAACGTTGCTGCCCCATAGTCTGCGTGGCAGGAGCTGTGTGCTAGCTGTGGCACCTATTGTCTGCATTTTTCCTCTCGTTAGTCTTCTTGACCTTTTATTGTCTTACTCCTGCAGTGTCAGGTCAGACTTAGTGTAGGTCTCCCTTCACTAAGGACCCCTTTCCTTTCGTGGATCACTAAGCAGGACAATTGCTCTATCCATCTTTTCAGGGTCTATTGTCGAGCCCCCCCTGAGCTGAGAAAGGTTTGATTCACTGGGAAACCATTTTGGTCAAAGGGAAACCTGACTATGTGTCCTTTTAGGAACTCTGTCTTAATCACTGACTTTTTTATCTGGGATATGAAGAGGATTTAGGAGATCAAAAGGTTTGGGAGTACATGGGTTTGACCACATTTTTCCTGGAAATAATGGGAAACCTCCACTGAAAAATGAGCTCCGTTACAATGGGCAAACAAGAAGGAAAGCCACATAGTGTTCCCAGAGCATTCTGAATCATCAGACCTTCAATAGCTTCCATAGAGAAGGGAAAAAGTAAACAGAAAATGTAAATGGAATGTAATAATTAATGGACCTAAAGAAACAGACTCATTTGATTTGCGCATAATTGGTGCTTTTTAAAAAAAAGGTAAGTCAAAAGAAATCAACAGAACAGATGGACAAGGCTGAAGACTGGAAGTTCAGTTTGGCTGAGTACGCAATGGACATTGTGCGGTTACTCAGAATTACCAGTTCACCTCACCTTTACAAGTGATTATAGATTCAGCAGCCCCATGTATTGCCCAAGACTGAAATGTTACCGAGATCTTGCCGGAGCACCACAGTGGAACTGTGTTATTTTTGAAGGCCCTGACTTTGCACTAGGTATATCTGTTCAGCCATATTCTTGCTAATGCTTTGAAGATTTCTTCCTGCATGGAAATCCTGATCATTATTTACAGTTATGAGGCCTTGTATAAGACAATCATGAAACTTCAATTGACTCTCTTTCCAGAGAAGTTAACCAGCAGCAACCATTCAGGCAATTTCTTGAAATAGAGAGGTAGGCACCTCTTTAGGTACACAAATTTCAAACTGTTTGATTCAGCCACTTAGCAAAAAACAGGAAGAATGGAAATGCCTTCTTTCCTGCAATCTGGCTAGAACCCTTTTACCTACTGGTATGCCAAAATGTTTTTTAAAATTAACATTTTGCTCTTCCTTCAACTAGATATTACCTCTGCACAGAGTCAGTTCAAGCCTTTTCAAAATGCAAAGATGAATATTGCTGTGTAAGGACAAAGGAGGAAAGGGACTGGTCTTGGGAAAAGAGGCAAGCAATGGGAGGAGCTTGGACAGAAAGTCTTGGAGAGCTGGACTCGTCTTCCTGCTATCAGTAAGATGAAAGAAAAAAAAAAAAAGTAAACAGAAGTGGTGCCTCAACTTTTCCCTTTGACCTAGGCAAAGTCAAGAGGGAGCCAGGCAGTTTTGCCTTTCTTCAGCAGTCGTCTTTTCCTCAGCATTTTCTGTGCCTTTCCTTACTTTTTTTTACACTTTTAACATGAGTAATTAGGGATTCTGCTTTGGAAAGCACCCCAATTTAGGCAAAAGTTTGTAAAGTTCAGTACATGCTGAGATCATTACCTGAGTGAAAATAAAAATAGTCAGCTGGACATAGTGAGTGTCTGTGCACTGGTTTTTGGATGAGGAGCTACAGCCAGCTTCAAACAAGGTCAGGCTTTCAGATGAAACATTTCTTCTAAGAGAGAAATAAAAGCCTCTTAAAAAATAAGAAAACTCAGATTAAAAGTCTTTCCAGCCATGAAGAGTAAAAAGTGACACCATCCACATCTCTGATGTTTCAGGTAGAGCGGTGTAGAACTGAATGAGATGTGAACCACTCCTGTTTTCTACAATGACATTTCTGAACCTGACAATTCTTGGTTAGAAAACAGTCATAATCTTTGTGATATTTACATTAAGTATAGACCAGGAGAATTCTTTTTTGTTTAATGGCATATACTGTCACGGAAGGCACAAAAATATCTATGGTAACTTTTGTGCCACCTTAATTTGCTCCTGCTATTTGACTTCCCAGAGCCAACCAATCACTTAATGTCAGCAGCATCACTTTCTGTCAACGTTAGCAGGTAGAAGTGTCCAAGATATTAAATATGCTTGCGTTTACATGTAAGAGGAAGGGAAAAAGTAATCCAAGCATTTCCTGTACTGTAGAAACACCTGAATATTGTTTCAGTTGAATTGTGACTGACTCATTGACAAAACTCTGCTCCAGAAAAGTTTTTAGTCCTGATCCTTAATGACACTAAATATCGATTTTCTATTAATGAGTCCCAAACATATGAGGAAAAAAAGTGAACAGTGAATGAAAACACAAGTATATCTGCAGGCCTGGTGGAATCAGTGTAGCTGCCATTTCAAATTCCCGAAGGCAGAGAGCAAGTACTGTGGGATATATTTCAGCTACAGCAGGGAAACCTAATTGTAGCTAAACTTATCTGGAAAACAAGTGTTATGTACTCTTTGAGCTTGATAAAGAGAGCTTTGCTGAATAGATCTAAGGATCTAACCATCCCAGATTCTGAGTATGGGGCAATGCCATCAGCTTTCACCTGATATTGTCCTATAGAAGTTATTTTCTCATTACCCTCTTTTGATGGTTATAAGAGAGGAATCTGATTCAGAGCTTGTAACTGTGGTGCATCTTCTGTGGTTAAAATGTTAAGTCAAAAAACATCCCAGAGGAAATATGTTTAAGAGAAAAAGAGGAATTTTTCTCTGTTTCTCTGGTGACTAACATTAAGGCTACCGATAGATGTTTCCTTCTGGATCCCTCTAGGCTGTCTGTCACCCACTGAGCATAGCTTGGGTGAGCTGCCACGTTTCTTTACCTGTGAAAGCAGCAGGTTGTCTTAGGTAGTCTCACAGTTCAGTCTTCCTTGATGAGCTAACTTTGGTAAAATTTATTATGGGCCTCAGGAGAAATCAGTCCCTGATAGAGAATTAAATTGAGAATTTAACTTAGCATAGCAAATTTGTCCCATATAATTTGGAAGTGCTCATACTGCCTTCTCTGTCAGCAGACTGGTGGAGGCAGGACCTCCAACAAAGTAATGGTAAAAGGAGGAGGGTCACCTCTTCCATTAGCACATCTGGATCAGGAATAGGATGATTTACTATCCCCACCCCAAACTCCTATTGAAATGCACAATCCCGTTCCTCACAAAGGACTAGTGGCTCTACTGCATATTTAACTGGAATGGTAATATGGTCAGTGGCATAGCTGAAGATGTAAGAATTATAATATGATTGAACTAATTGCTTCCAGAGGGAAAGAAACAGAAAGAAGCTATAAAAAGGTATGCAATATTTGAAAATCAGATTTATTTTTTTTTCCCCAAATAATACTGTTTGCAGAGTTTTAAATGTCAGGTGGAATATAAATTATTAATTATTCGTTCTGGTAAGCATGAACATTTTATGTCTTTTGTTAAATCTTTTTTCCCTACATCAGTTCATGCTAATAGCTTCCACAATAAAATGCAGTACATACAGGTGGGCAAAATTACTCTGTATTCCGAGGAAATAGGTGCGGTTAGTAACTGTTGATGTTGTATTCAACCTTGCAATTTTCTAATTTTAAAACACCGAGTAAGTGCAAAACTACATTAACTCTTCTTTTGTAGTAGCTGGATCAGTAGCTGGTTAAAGTCAAAGGAAAGATTCCCATTAACTTTAGTGGTCTGTGAATCAAGCTCTTGATATATATATAGAAGGCCCCTGAAAACAAAGTTTTATTTTTTAATGTATTGTCTCATTTGTTGAATAGCATGGCTTACTGCCCAGTGTTATGGCAGTTCACAATGACTATTCTTCCCACCCATTCTCCTTCTCCTCCTTCCATTAATCAGTGATGGGCTGAATTCAAATGTTTTGGAACTTCTGTCTGGTTTTGATGTGACGGTACATAAAAATATCTACAAAGTAGTTATTAGGGTGCTTGGTGTGGCTGCATTTGTCCTGGGGAAACCTCCCCCTCCTCTCTGAGAGCAGCAGCACATTTTGTGGCAAGGTTGGCAGCTCTACAAGGTCTTCTTTGAGGCAGGCTCCACTCCCTCTGCCCCAGTGGTACATCCATCATTTTTGGTTTTCCTTTCCAAAATGCTTTTCACAAAAGTCACTTCCTTGTTTCACATTACTCCATGCTTTGTGAATTCAGACTGAAACATGCTGTGAACCAGATCCATATCTGGTGTAAATCAGCATCATCTTGCTACTCTCAGTGGAGCTACAAAATTTTGTATCCATGGAGGATCTTGCCCATGAACTTTCTACACAAAGAGGCAGTTTTGGTGGAGTGAAAAAGTGTTCATGTGTTTTGGGAAGAGATGTTAGCAGGAACAGCACATGGAAAATCCCACCTAAACAATGAGGTGTTTAACTTCGCAGATATTAACATCTCTGCTCTGCCTAATGAGATAATTCTGGATTATTTTTGTGCTCTGACAATCCTTATATTGTCCATTTCTGGGTAGTAGAAATGGTGCAGAGCAAAAAAGGACCAGGCTGCTGACCGCATATGAGAGCTCCGTTAGTACAATAAACTAACCCTACATAAATGTATCCTTTGCACTCCCATTTCCTTATATAACTCACCACCCCAAGCACCTTTTAAAAAAGTTGCTCAAAGTTTATTCAAGGATGCATTTGGCTAGATTTACAGTATTTGTCACTCGTTGGCCAAAAGTGACATAAGGGATTTCAATGCGCTGCTTTTAACGTGGTGACACTGCCTTTAATTTAGTGTAAGTGATTATATATGTTTGACTGTCAAATCTCTGTATGTAGCTTTTGTGGCTGGGGTCTTGTTTTATCAAAGAATTCTGCTGAACCTCTTCCAAACCAGAACTCCCATGTGTATAATTATATTGTATTTTCATTATATAAACTTTATTTTTAAGACTGAAAACATATGAAATTATTATGGGAATGTGCGTTCTATACAACACCACCACATACTTGCGGGAAGAAAAGTTTATAACATAAACCAAATGTTGTCATTAATATACAGGTACAAGATACATCCACGTGACCCATAAAACTAATGGTGGAATGGAGAGATCTGAAAATACATGTAATTGCCCTTCAGATTAAAAGAAATTTATAGCAACCTTATTTTGCATTAAATAGCACCAAGTTGACATTCTGTGGAAGTAGTTGTCAAAGATTCATAGCCTGCAGTTGAACAGTACTTGTATAGCCAAATTAGGTGTTTCCAAAATGTCTTTCAAAGTGATACTTCAAAAAAATGTTATTACTTTGTTAATACATTTAATTAGTGCAAATACAAAATCTCTGTTAGAGACCTATTTTAGAGACCTACTTTGTCCTGGGACAACTATTTTGGTGTTTTGCCCTAAAACTGTACACTGAGATTATGTCCTTAGTTTAATTTCATTGTCTTCTGTCACAACCCAATGAGGACCTAATTCCAGTTTGAATAGGTGCCACAGAGACCAGCATTTTAAGAGAGCTGCAACAGAATATTGTTTCAGGCAGGATCCAAAATTGTATCCAACAGCAAGGTCTGGCCGGGAGGGATAAACTGTGTAAGTTCTGAGAAAGCCGTCATCACCATCGTGCCCACAGTCCATATTCATTCATATTTTTTTTTTTTATTAACAAGACTGTCAAGCATTGTCCCTATGTTATAAATGGGGAATTGAATCACCATGTAGATTAAGCAATTTACCAAGAACATACTAAGCATGTCATATAATTCAGCACTTGAATTCAATTCTCCTTCTGCACCCTTACTCCATTGCCCTAAATAATAAGCTGTCTTTTATTTCAAATATCTCTAGTAGCTCACTGTGTAATCCAATCTTTTTTCTCTCTGCCTTAATAACTTTTGCTTGACTAACAGTGATTCTCAAAAAAACAATCCTCAGAAGAAATAAAGACTCTAAAGGGTATGTCATGAAAGCAAACCATTTTATAATAAATATATATATGCATATAGAAACACACACACATGGAGAACAAGAGGTACACACATTCACACACAGAACAAACTGGAGGACACATCCATCATCAGAACAATCTATGAGTCATTGAAGATAAATGCTAACTCTTTCAAGGCAGTCCTATACAATAGATCAATAAACAATATCTTCAGTTTGTGCCTGGGAATTTAGACCCAGTCATTTACAAGCTAAAAAATAGGTCAAGGAATAATGGTGATAACTTGCCTTATCATCAAGCAGTGTGTGTGACCGTTGTCATCTGTAAACTATTGACAATCACTCACATGGGCTCTGATTCTTCTGTTGGGGTGACAGCACAGAAGTCATTGATGTTACAATGCTGTAAACCTGAGTGGAAAATCAGGGCCAGGGTCTAAAAAACCTCTTAAGATACAACAAATTTTTAGAAGGACAATAAATGCAGAAAAATACCCAAGTCAAATAAACACAGGGCTTTCTAATCACCAGAGAAGTCATGTGATGACAGTTTTGCAGGCTCAGTGTAGCAAATTCCTGCATGGAATTCTCAAAGTCCCCAGCCTGAGTCACTTTGAGCTCAACTACTCTTGAGCAGAGAGAGCTTGGAAGCTGATGAATCACTGTTGAGCAGTATGTATGTTTTCATAATCTTCACTTTAAGGAATGTCCATTCAACGTCTAAGCTAATGACCACTGGATAAGGGTGCAGATGGAATGCAGTTTCCACATGTGGAAATACACTGTGATGAATCTGCTCTTTAAGTGTGTTTATGTTTGAGGGACTTTGCATGCAGGCTATCTCTTGAAATGGCATGTTAAACTGCTTTCTAAAGAGACGAGTGCAAGAGGCAAAGTAATGGAGAGGGAGGAGAAGAATTTAAAAGGATGGAAAAGCTGAAAAATACATTTCTTCATAAGCACTGAAATTGAATTTGCAAGGTCTGAGAGCCTTTCTCATTTAATGGAAGAATAGTAAACTCCAATAATTCATCCAAACTCACTACAAATTATTAAATGTTGAGTGGTCTGGAGTTGCAAAACAAGACACCGTGTTTTTCCAAGATCTCCGCGATGAATCTAATGTGCCAGTACATCATGTTCAAACGCTGAAATCTCTCAAAATGTTTGCAGATTGTATTTGTAGATTTTTCAAAGCTCTACTAATTTTACACCATCTACTTCCCTCTTTCAAGTTGATGTACGCTGTCATTGTTGTCAGTTGAAATCTGTCTTTCACAGTCTCAGCACTGACTTTTGGTGTAAGGGAGGAGTTTGCAAGCATACTGTATTTTAGCATGGCATTTAGGCTTGGCTCCCGTTGTGCGCATATTTCCACTGAAGACAATTGGTTCACATTAGGTACTCTGCAGACCCAGTACTGCAGTTTCTTATCATTTCTGGAGAGCAGAGAGACCAGGGCTAGAAACATAACAACTGGTTTGAAGACAACACAGCATTATCCTCAGCTTTTCTCCCAAATTCATGTAAACAACTTCTCCACTCCTAAAATAACTTGCAAATTACCTTTCCCCCTCCTCATACTTATGCATTCCTGTGCACTTCCTGGTCTTGGCAGGGATATTTCAGAAATAGCTATTACAATGGTGTTTCCACTCTGAAAGAGGAAACAGTGGGTGGGAGGAGTTATGAAAGGAACAGAGGAAGCAAAGCTGTTTTCGTAGCATCTCAGGCTGCACTTTTACAGCAAATAGGTGGATCGCACCTGGGTGAAGTATGCTCTTGAGCCATCAGAGCCCCGTCGCCGTACAGCACAAGGCCAGAAGTGAATATGCATAAACCGGAGCGTGTGTGGCTCCTTGCATCACTCAGCACAGCTGACGCTGACAGGCAGCTCTAAACTGTTGAACAAACTGAATGAATCAAGGTCAGGCCAGAGTCAGCAGCAGGCTTCCCTCCCTCCACGATTCACTGATACTGAAAGGTACTGACTGGATGGCTCTAGTGCGGCTTTGTGCAGAGCCCTCGTACAGTAGAAGCTGCTCCGTCACATGTTTGTCAGCAATCCAAGATTTTAATTCTGAACTTTTCCATTAAACCAATAGCGATATTTTCTGGCTCTGGCCCGCTGGAGTGCTTGGCCAGGGCTATGGGAATGCGATGTCAAAGCAGCCTGTCTATGAACTGAGATCGCTTTCATGCGTCTCCACCTGCTGGCTGGCATGCCGGTAATTGCAGTAGCCCGAGAGATGACGGTGTACTTCTCGAAGTAACGAGCTTACGTGGAAAAAGTAACGCAGTTTCACAAGAAGATGAGCAAATATGCACGACGGGAGAGATTATTTTCTAACTTGACAAACAGCAACATCCTACATCGCAGGTGACAGGTAGGCGGCCACTGAGATTGTTCAAGTCAAGCTTTTGAACTTCTGAAGCCTCAGCTGAGAAGATAAGCAATAAGAAAGCTTTTTGGAAGGAATTCATAAAGTGTGGAAACATTAGCATTTTATTTCACTACCAAACCCAGATGCTAAGAATGTTAACGTGCTCTCATTGACACAGTGAAAGAGGGAAATTGTTTATTAATATCTGGAAGCATGAGCATTCTGGGGCCCACAGTTTAGTTTCTGTGTGGTTAGGAAAGCAGTTACTTAGCAAACGCAGGCAGGCAGCTGTTTCAAATGGAGAGGAATAGAAATGATTAATGACTTCTATGCTTTAAAGAAATGAATCCACAGGATTTCTTTCTTCTACTCTGCTGTCCCACTTGGCCATTTCTGTCATGTGCCCTGGGACTTTCTTTGGAAGTTTTCAATGGTCTGTCGTGAACTACTCTTTAGAAACTTACTGGACCAGATCTGGAGCCAGACAGATGCCAGCTGTGGATCTGATCCATTTGTACATACATTTACAGACTCTGAGCACAGATTATCAACACTTGATATTCCATGAACTTTGTACTGCAACAGCAATAGTATATCTTGCTCTCAGACACTGCAATGATGAGCACAGTATTAAATCCTACTGAGAGTAGGATCAGTGTTACCTTTTTCCTTTTGTAGCCGCATTTTATTCAGGATATATTATACAATGTAGAAGGCAAGGGGCACTCTCAGGAACTGAAAGAATACAGGGAACGAACCTTTCCTCTGTTAGTCATGTCAGATATCAATACAGATTATTGGTATTTTACCATCTTCTTGCACTTCCAGCAAGGGCTTGTTTTTATCCTGCGCAAACTTCTAACTCTATCATCTGTTTCTCATGCATGCTTTCATTTAGGTTCTTAGATCTTCTGTGCATAACACCAGAAGGTGGAAAAGTTTAAAAAGAGGATGAGAAAGATAAAGAGGAATATGGAGAAAAGAAAAAGGAAGGCTATTCAAAAGACAGATAACATTTTCACAGAATTGTTTATAACAAATCATCCAGCCAATTAAAGTAGTATTTACCAGGAGAGTAAAAGTTCTCCTCTGACTTGACTTCACAGAATTATTCTAAATTTACTTCTATTCAAAAGGGTAGATAATTCGATCCACTAAAGGTTCTTTTGCCATATTTTTGATTATGTGTTCAGAGCATGAAATGTGAATTTTTGCTATTCCAAAGTATTATCCCGTTTCAAAAGAAGTGTTCCATATTGCTAAGCATTGGGAGCAGGATAGTAACTACAGAAAGTGGTAAAGATATCCATTGCATATCTGTATAATTAAACACAGCTAAGCACATTTATTACATACCTATACAAGTAACATTCCTGGCAGTTCAGCATATTCAGTTATTGTGAACTCAAAACTATCAAGTAATTTAGAAGGTCTATGAGTTTAATACATCCTGAACATGTCTAATACCTTGGCTAAAGCAGCTAAAGAGAGTTCTCATAGAATACTTTAAGACACAGCAGGACTGGAAGATGATATTTCCTTGTCTCCAAGTATATCGCTCTCAAGTCATCCTTTCAACACAGGAAGTTATCTGCTACCTGGGGCAACAATGTGCACTGGGACACAATTAGCCTGCTGTCTGATGATATTTAAGAATTAGCCACATAAGTCTTTCTTACAAAGCTGTCAAAAAGGCTCAACCGATTATGTTAACTAAGCCTGTTTAAAATACCTGAATAAACTGATGCAAATTAAAAGCAACTTTTGCACATTTGAACTGCATGCTTCCTTTACATCACTTATTTCCAGTGCAGGCATAAAGACCAACTCAAATGAACAGTGTTTTTCTGTAGATCTCTGTAGATCTCTGTCAGGTATGCTCAGGTGAGTTAGCACCGATGCCATTCAAAGCTCACAGTGTAAGGATGAGCTGTATAAACATCGATACACAAATCACACATGGAAGTATAAATTCAACTCTGTGTTCAGTCCACTTTACTGAAAACAGAAGTTGGTCCAATATCCTGAATCTTCTTTCACAGGCTATTTTTGAAACCAATATAACTGAGGCAGGAAGTGTGAGTGTATGTATGTATGAGTGTGTGTGTGTATCTGTGCTGCTGAACACCATATGAGGGCCAGATCTATTTTCCAAAGTCAATTCTTACTCCTGGTTTTTGGTTTTTTTATTCAAGATACTTCCTGAAAATTTCTCCCTGCTAATCCTAGAGGGTATAGTAACAAGTACTGAGGTTTTATTCCTACCTGGATCATCTAGCTGATGTGCATACGGATGAATTCCTCTCTTGTTTTCCTGACCCCTTTTATCTTTCGGGCGAGTGCATCATGTAAGTATTTAGTATGTGCTCTCACTTGACATTGTCTCAGCATAGTATTTTACTGCCATATTATAAATTCTTTTAAAATTGTGCTCAGTTGAAGGTCCCTCTGTAGTACAGTATTTCTGCCCTACTGTTCATCCATGAAAAAGCATATATAAAAAAAGGCTGTGAATTTAATATTTTCCCCAAAGCATGTTGATGCTGAGCAGAATGTCAGGCAGGTGAATAGTCACGTGTATCATTTGCAAATAGATCTTATGTCAGTTAGTGTTCTCAGGCCTTAGAGTTGCACTACCATTGAAGAAATACTGATTTTGAGCATTTCACCATGAACACCCTTCTTAGTGTTCCTGTTTTGGCAAAAGAATTATTGCCTACAAACCCTCTGCTAGCCTCTGAGTATATTAACAATCTATTACTATGGAAAATAAGTCAGTGGGAAACTGATTATCTGAAAGACAATTCAATAGTATCTGGTGAGCTGTACATTAGTCTGATAGTGACTACATTTTATTGAATGAAAGACTATGAAAATTAAGAAGAAAATCAGCATGATCTAGCAATCAAAAGTATAAAGCTGTCCAATAGTTTGTGCATTGCTCTTGGTATTAACATAAAAGATGCCTGACAAGACAGGCAACCATGTATATCTCTGCAAAATGACTAGCAAGCCAGTGTAAGGGGTGGCTATGAGGTGGCTGGTTGCAGTGAAACCCCACACGGGGCTAGAGTAGTCCCTTGGGCAACTGAGGTGTCAAAGGCAGCAATATGCCCTTTCCCAGGTTAGTGACACCTTGCTTCTGGCACAGACCCTTATTCCTCTTCTTTCTTTTCTGCAGGCTGAGGCTTGTAAGCACAAGGGGAGAAGTAAGCTTTCGTCTAGCAGCACAAATACTGAAGTAACTTACTTCCCTGGCTGGAACAAGGAGGAACCGTGGAAGGAATTGCAGCTCTCTGAGTCATACTTCCTCCTTGGAGTTTCTCTTGGAGTAGTGCAGTTCTGCACCATGCCTTAGGCTGACATCAGAGTTAAGCTCATCCATCCTCTTATCCGCAAAGTGATAGAGAAAGAAAGAATGAAGGAAAGACAGTAAGGCAGTGGATTATCATACCCTCAAATCTCCCGATTGCAGCTCTAAATATAGCCAAACAAGTAAAAAGTCGTTTCTGGAAACAGTACAACTATTCAGCTCCCAACCCTTCAAACAACATACATGAAAAAAAAAACCCAACCAAAAAACCCCAACCAGTTCTCTCCCAACCAAGATCCTGTATGTGGAGCCATGTTAAGCACATTCTGATCTCCAGCCAGAAAGCAAAAAATTCCCAACAGCCACACCTATCCAGGGTGTGACTAGAGACTATCAACTAGTTTATATTTGCACTTTGATATACAGCACATGTTTAACATCATATGGTGTATCCTTGGAAAAAAAATAGCAACAAGTTTCAACATAGAAATTGTGTTAGATTAGGAGGCCAGAATAAATAAGAGCCAATGAGTTGTAGAATGACTTGAGGTAGCGTATAAGATCTCATCTTAAAAAATAACATGAAGGCAGTACATTGCAGATGAAACACATAATGAAAAAACATTCCAAACTTCTAATTTGAGAAAAGATTACAAATAAAATGGGCTCGGGCATGCCAAAAGTAAAATCTTTGATATGGAAATGCAGTAATGGTTAAATGAAAGGGGCTGAAAATCTATTTATCAACAGTCTGTAATGCCTAGTTGGATCGTACCATGAGAAAAGCAAATAAGGAGTAGTGGGAGAATATACAGACACTGTTAAAAAGTTTACATACCTCCTGCTTTCATACCTCAAGATATAGTCCTTAACCTTAACTAGAGATTTTGAGAAGTGAAAAAATCTTGTATGAAAACATGCCTCAAATGATTCAGGAAACATGCCCTGAGACCCAGATTTTTGGGAGTCATCTAGTATGTTCAGTTCAAGATATATTAAAGGGATCTGGTCTCTAGACAGAGAAAAAGAGCCCTCTGGCATCAAGCCTGCCATGAGCATCTTGGATCGATATCCCCAAACAGTGGCACCACTGCTCATTTCTGAAAACCTCAGCCCAGGCGACCAGCAACTGCGAGGGTGCTCCATAAAGTATGCATTCATGAGAAGGCTGCTGTGAGAAAGACTGCCAGATCTTGCTCTGTGTGACACTGCCCAACTTCAATGAGCTCCACGCATCCAACTGAATACAGAATTTGGCCCATTACTGTTACCTCCAATTCATTTTTCTTTTTATTCACACTAGCCTTCTATTACATTATTGCCAATGGGCATGTAAGTCATTACTGCGCCCTACATGTGAATCACAAATGCAAGTGCCATGGAAATTAAACTCCTTGACCTGCTCACATTTTTCTCTTTGATGTCAGTCTGAATAGGCATATTTGACTGGAACATAGTTTTAATTTTGAGAGCTGGCAAGACAACCACAACCTTTTCTGCAAGGAAGTTCGCTGAAGAATTCTTTGTTGTTCTTCCCGAATTACTTTCCTAAAGAAAGAGTGTCAGCAAATAGCATTACTGAAGGCCCGGATCATACTTTCACCATGTTCAAATTCAGGAAACAGAAAAACAGCTACCATGTTCCTGTTCACTCGAGCAAATACACAGTCTGGGCTAGCTGCAAAATTTCCATTAATCTGACATGAAGCTGAAAATAGAAAATAATTTTCATTCATTGCTGAGGACTTCTCTCCATGGTGGTGATCTGGATTCAGGGACACCATGGCCACATGCAACCCACGGGGCAGCTGCACGCTCCAGATCTGAGTCCCAAATGTCCAGAGGGGAGCTGGGACAGGCAGAGGTGTTGGCACCCGAGAGCTGCCTTCCAGTGGGAGCTCAGGGAATGTGGGAAAGGAGCAGCAAAGTGAATGCCCCTAACCCAACCCTGCACTCAGGACCCAGGCCTAAGAGACAAAAAGATGCCCTGGGAATCAGGGCTCTGGCCTCCTCCATGCTGGAGATTCACGGCGGTAACACGGGAGGTGCTGCTGTGTCAGACACTTGGGGCTCCCACTGGCGAAAGGCTAGATAATTTGCAAGGGATCCAGGACCAATATTAGATTTCCATTTGAAATCGTGTGATGTTTTGCTGAAACGCTGTAGGGACATCTGTTTTGGAATCTACAGTTTCCCATCTCACTGTTGCTGACCTTTTTAAAATAATAAAAACAGAAAGCTTTCCAAGATGGATGACACTGGGGCCAGGGATCAAAACCTCACTTGTGTTTCTAAAGGCTCCTTCCATGCTTGGAAACCTGGTTCTTGCATTCATCAAACACAGAGGACTCTTTTTTTTTCAATTTCTCAGGCAGGAAACTTCAAAAAGGGAGATGTCTAGGCCATCTATTATGCTGCTAGTCTTTTTCTTCAGTTCACAATATGGTCCTTAAAGCTGCAGAGTTTCAGGTAACGAAATATTGCAGAACTAGAAAATAAGTGTATATTCAAATTATACATTCATGGTATTTAAAGGAAGATTTTGTTTCAGACCTGTGGCTATCTGGGAAAAATTATCGTTTGATACGCTCTTCTGTAATTTGTCGGTTAGGCCTTTCCTAGAAGTTTCAGTCTGACAAAGAGGCAGAAAATAATTTTACGGCCAGGAAGATGGCACAGACATTGACTTGTTATTCCAGGTGGACTCAAGGACTCACATAAAGTCATATTTTATAGCTAAACTGCTGGGAAAAGGAAATTTTCATTACCAAATCCTTACAAGTAACTCCACAGTTAAATTTACAAAAAGAACAGACTATTTTGAGCCAATTTTTCAAAGGTCCTCAATCCACAAGTAGAGTTGATTGACTACAAAATGAACCTATCAAAGCCTGAAACACAAATGTGAGGTTGTTTGGTAAAGACATAGAACTTTTGAAACCTCATGATTTTCAGCTTTCTTCTTAGATTTGTTTTCTGCAGAGAAAGAGGGAAAGAAGCTTTGGGAACTATGCACTAGTTGCATCACTGCACTGCTTGTCTGGAGATAGAAGATGAAATTCCAGATTAAGTTAAAGCCAGCACCATTTTATCATTGATTTTGAAAGAACCAACATTGACAGAAAAATAGAGAGAAAGGCTGAAGCAAGTATCTTGGGTTTAGGTCTATAATATTTGAAGATGTCACTGCAGGGTGTGTTTTAAAAACAGAGTAGAACCACTACACACTGATACTCTGTATTTCTATTTTTGTATTTTTTTCAGCAGATGGAAGGAGACAGCAATCAGCACAATTTCTGCTTCAATGAATTTGTATTCTGTAGGTGCAAGTACCTAATGCAGAAGAAACAAATCAGGAAAACCTAATGGTGACAAAAATAGCTTAGCCAAAATATTTGCTACATAAGTTTTTGAGGCTTATTTCCAACAGATGAGGCTGTAACTGTCAGTTGCTTTGACCTAAAAGAATAGACTATTTCTGGATTTACAAGACCCATTTGCTCCCCTCGACATGAAATTTTTTAAGTTTTCTCTACGTAGCTGATTTCCGAATGTACACAAAGGAGGCAAAGCTTGGCCCTAGATTTGAGGAAGAATGTGTATGGGCGCTTAAACCAAGTGAAAGCCATCAACAGAAATTTTTGGATGAGTATCCACAGCCACCAGAAACCAAAAGCTCTAGCCAGCACATACTGTGCTGCATTTGAAAAAGAAGGAAAGTAATGTAAAGAAACAAGAGTCCAGAGCTGCTCTGTGCATGTGAAGTCCTCTGGTAAAAAAAAGGAGTTTTTGCTAGAGAGAGGGTGGGCAGACTTGTGAAGTGGATACTGATGTTCTCTATTTGCTCTCAGTCCTGCCAAATAATACTTATACAGTGTTGGGCAAGACAATTCAATTTCTCTGGGCCTGTTTCTGGGACACGGAGATAATAAAGAATGATTTTTGTCTCCACTCTTTTGTTTCTTTTGTCCATATGAACAGCAAGCTGTTCAAGACCATGGTTGTATCTTAACTGGATGTATTTGCAGTGCTCAGTATGGATGGCTCTCAGTCTCAGATGTGGCCTCTAGGCACAATGGTATTACAAAAATAATTAACTGAGAATGTGTATTTAGTTAATTGTACTAACTTCAATCAGGATATTGGAACTAATTTTAGCTTGGTGTAAGTCAGTTCATACTCATTGATTGGTCTGTTCTTTCTAAGCCTATTGCTTGTGACAATATTGGTTCACAAGCAGAATGTCAACATGCACATGGTGATTTCTATTGTTTGGGCTTTTTTTTTTTCCTGTGAAATGAGCAGGTGAGGATGCCTTATTGCCTGGAAGTTAACGGACTTAGAACATATTTTAAATATACCTGATGCCTATCAATTTGTGAAGATGTAGAGGGATACAACTAAACAACTTCAGGAAGAATGCCTTAATTACCAAGAGGTATGTTGAACACATGCTGAATCACCTTCATAGAGGCACCCTCCTACGCCTTATCTCACTGTCACAATGTCTTTATCTTACTGGCACAAAACCATATTTTATTTTCCTGGAGAAAATCTTGTCAAAGTTCAAAGCAACAATTCAGCACCCAGTGAAGCCAAGCAGAATTATTTCTTTGATGACAGGAAGCATAAGGATTTTGAAGACCCCTCCTGTGGCTGCTGAGCACTTCTCAAGTCCTGGGCATCCTCAGTTGTGTTTTCATACCTTAAGATGTACTTAGCACCTCACAGTTTTCAGTCCTGACATATATGGATCTTTTCTGTTTAGTTTAGAAGGATCACCAAAACGTTTAATTAGAGGGATAAATATCACCACTGCTTTCCAGAATGCTGTCTGGTATGCTGAAAGAATATAGAAGCTCATCTCTGAGACCAAATTACTGTAATGTTTAACAGAACATTCATCACACGGTTCCTAGTAGCATCCCAGTTCGGTGTTACATCAAACTTATTTTTTCTTTTTTTAAAAGAATTCAATGAATTTTCCTCTTCAACAGTGTTCAGCAACCTACAAGTTACGCAGAGACATCAGAAGTCTTTAATGCAGGTTTTCAGAGTAAATGAAACCTTTTTTTCGGTGTGGTTGCCTTTGTAATAACAGTCTTCTTATTTGTTGGATACTTATGTAACGTAAGATGAAAAGACATTTTATAGCCTTCTGGCAAGAGGACTTAAAATTAACAGCATACCTGTGGCTGCCCTAAGCCAGGGAGGGAGTCATTTTCAGGCCATGGGAAAAGTGCAGTTTTGCATCCTTTGCTT
This sequence comes from Athene cunicularia, assembly GCF_003259725.1. Classification (NCBI taxonomy): domain Eukaryota; kingdom Metazoa; phylum Chordata; class Aves; order Strigiformes; family Strigidae; genus Athene; species Athene cunicularia. The sequence goes on from NW_020799103.1 coordinate 8,274,096, forward strand.
CTTCTGACTTACTGGTATTCAGTATTTCCATAGACTTGTTTTTCATGAAAGCATCATCATCATGCACAAAAAGAAAAATTAAGTAATTGATTCTGATGAAAGAACAGGAGACCAAGGTGGTAAGTGATAACTGTCACCCATTAGCATTTCCCAATAGAATGTGGTGGTTTAACTTATTCTTTCATTTTATATTTTCACGCCTGGCTAGACTCATCAACCGGCTCTGTATGCAAAACCTATTAACTGTCTGATTACCTCTGGCAGCAAAACCAAGCAGATGCAGTGCACATCTAGGGGTAGGAATCTTCAGCCTCCTGGTAGCTTTATGGGCCATATCCTGCCAACCATCCGCAGGCAGGCAGACTCCCACTGAATTTAAAGGGTGTTTTACAAAACAATCAATGGCTCTTCACACTGACTCCCTCTGAATATGCAAAAAGGAAAACCACAAGAAGATAATGATCTGGGTTTTGATCTCACCCATACTGGGCTGACAGTAGGGTAATCCCATTGACTTCAGCTGATTTATACTGTCAGTCAAATGACTTTCACAGGCTTCGGGCTGGGCCTTTAAACAAATGTAAACTTGATCAGAATCAAGCCCAATCACATTCATGCCCATTCTTGCTTTGAATTTTTGTCTTCAATAGCAGGTTTCCACCTGGAACCCGACTGACCTCAGAGCAAAGTTTTATTAGCTAAAATTAAATTGACAACTATTTTCAAAAAGGGTAATTACTCTCCATTATAAATGTAGAATGCTTTTAAACCTTAAAGAAGCATGCTTGGAGATAGTTTCCTACTCATGCCCATTGATTACCAAGGAATAGATACGTCAGTGCTACAGTCAGTGCTACAGTCCCCACAGTAAGGCAGCTCCTGAAGACATGCCCCAGCCCGTTGGCTCGGATATTGCTGGCTGCAGCGTGGAGCATTCCGTGGCCAGCAAAACCACCCAGGCCCCTGGGTAAATACTTGGGCTACTAGCCTGTCCTGAGCACTGAGCTGCTCTGCTCGGCTGCTATCGATACCTGTGCTAGCTAGCTGGGAGGCAGGTCTGGGAGCTGGCTACGTGAGCTGCCATCACAGCAGAGTAGATAAAAGACAGGGTTCAAGAAGGCGGCTGACTCCAACCTTCGGCTACATCCCAGGGCTTTCAGCACCCGTGGAAGAGCCCGACAGGGTCAGCAGAGCAAGGCTTTTGCTCTTCTTGCCCTAGCCGCTGGAGGGGAGGGATGTGGCAGCCAGCAGAGCATGCACAGCACAGCTTACACGAAAGATGTCAGGCCTTCAGCTATGACCCTCCCTGGAAAAATAACTCGGCTTTCACAAAAGCCCAGTGAGATCTGCAATGACCCCAGGTGGCAGAGACCCCGGTTTCACAGCTCAAGGAAGTATGCAGCTAATTGGTATATTGCATCTGCTGGGGATCAGACAGGCTAATGTTAATACTCCTGCACTAGACATGCTAATACTCCTTTGCCTCTTCAGCCTTTGGGTTGTTAGAACTTTTTCTCTCAGCAGTAACAATTACCCGCAATACTAGAGATGGCAGCGATATTAGATCAGAAAATGACTCACTATTGAACTAGCCCTGTCAAGCAAGATAAATACAATTTAGTTGTTAGCTAATCTATTTTGGTTGTGTTCTCAATTCATCCACAGACACTGATTGCACTGCAGTCTCTCATGCTAGCATTAAGTATATGTTGTTACAATGCTCTTTGCTTTGTAAAGCGAACATTTATGAATACAATAGCCGTGTTTGTCTGTCAATATTACATCACTGCTGATGTAGCGTGCATCAGCTCCCAGTGTCATAACATGTAGAATAATATTTTGTGTTTTCAGGAGTTAAATTATGGAAAGGCAATATTTAATTTAACAGCATTTAAGCAACTAGAAGTCTCATCTAAGATACATTTTTGCTGTCATCTTCATCTGCCAGCTCTTCCTTCCTCCATCTCTGACTAAAGTTTTGTGGCTTGAATCAGCTTTGGACTTTGGCCTAAGAAGGAAGGCTGTCAGGGGCTGTTTTAAGAGGCCTTGTAGGATGCTTTTGCACCTCCATGCTGAACTTTATCAAAGCAAGCAGCTCTCAGGGGTGTTTAGTACCTTGCAAGTTCTCCCTCCTGAAAGAATTCAAGCTTTGCATTTGAGTGAGTTCTTACCATTGTACTTCCTCTCACTCTGCTTTTAGTTTTGTTTAGCACTTAGCCTTTGGGAAGGCTATTTATGGAAACTTAAAATTTTCATTAGAAAGACAGTGTTTTGCAATTAGAAGGAGAGGAAACCATTGATCTTGATAATAAAGAAACTTTCTAACTTGCATGGTTGGCAAATCCATTACCAATTTCCAAACTTTGCAAAGCAGTAAATAGACAAAGGTACAATAGGTGAAAAGGAGGTGAAAAGCTTCATAAAACATGCTGTCTTTCTCTATTTGAATTTAATACCAAGAAAGTTGTCATACCAGATAAGGCATTTATCAACTGTCACATTTTATGAAAGTCTTTACAGATTCAAGTAAAAGATCTCACTACAATCACTTCCTGATCAAGTTTTCTGAGAATCAGAGAGTGATAACTGATTATTTTGTGCACACTGAGGAAAAAAAAAAAAAAAAGTAGCTTTGCAAAGTTCCATCATACATTTAACAGGACTTTGATAATCAAGATTGCTGCTGCTTTTCCTAAACCTGACTACAGTATTATTCAGTAAGGACTGAAACAAAAATATTAGCAATGAATTTACAATACTTTGGAACCCAGACAACTGTGGACATTTTTCAGGAGAGGCATGAACACACAATTACTGTCCATCATTATGTTTGCCTTCTACTGTGGTCCTTTAGATCTTTTTTTGTATTTCTACTGATTGTGAGAAATTCTGGCAGAGCCTACTGGTTAATCATGATAGGTTAAACAAGCTGCTAAGTGATGTTGGAAACCATTGCAAAGATACTTAGCTGAGACTGATACACTACACTATGTATATAACCCCTTTCCATCTGATAGTGCTATCATTTGGTATGGGCTGTGTGGGAGCCTGTAGTTCCTATCAGCCTGAGCTGACAATTCATACCACATTTCTCATGCAGATGATTCTGTCTCCCAGATTTAACCCGTAGGCGAGACAAGACTCAGAGGATGGGATGAAAATGAGTGAAGTAACTTCTGTTCTCTCTCTTGAGTACGTAACACTGCATTGTACTGCTTGTCAGGTACATTTTGAGACAATAGTTTATTTTTCTCATCTATAGCATAAGATATTATCATCATTATCATTATCATTACTATTATTACGTGATATCATTTAAACTAGTCCAAAGCTGCATACCTGTGTGCAATTCCATCTCTCTCCCGATCAGCTGAGCCAGACAGATGAGATAACTACACCGCGAGCGAAGCCAGGGCCCCAAGCTCGTTGGGCTCAGTCAGCTTGGAAGCAAAGGCAGCAGAGAGGGTTTCTAAAGAAGAGGTAGGTTTGTGAATAAGAGCATATTAATTCATTTAACTTCCCTTGTCAGAAAAGTGGGAAATAAGTTCCGGCCTGAGTTAAGGATCTGGCTTTCCTAGTAAGAGGATGCATGAGGACACAAGGGACCTGTGTCTGACTGGCATTTCCAGCCAGCCCCACTGGACTGAGGACTGGAAGTCTGACAGCACTGTCTGAAACAGCCCAGCAGCAGTCACTGCCAGCAACAAAACGCTGAACTTGACATCTTGAAGTGGTGTTAACAGACCTGTGGCCTGATCCTTAGCCTCTTCTAGCTCTGGCCTGCATGTTCTATAAGGTAAATCTTAAGAGTGATTTTTGCTTGTGAAAGGATGGATGCCTTATGGGCTGCCTGCTAGGCATGCAAAGAAAGCCAACATCTGGCTTGGCAAGTCTCCTCCTTATCTTCAGACTGATACCATCAAAGCTCTCAGTCTGTTCTGGTTTGGGACTGATTCTTCCTAGACTTGTGAAAGAGGCTAAAACTTGGATTTTTAGGTGGGTTTAGGCACAGATGCACTCACTACCACAGCTTCAAAGTTACTAAGGACTGGATCAATGTAGGACTCAGGAATTTGAAGAATAGGTGCCTCAACATCTAGTCCTATGGTGTCTGGTCCCTGGAGTGAGATGACAATCTGGAGCAAATTGGCTAAACTGCTGGACTCAAGAGGAGAGTTTGGCACTGATGATGGCACCCAGAGCAGCCAGCCCCTTTCCTGAGGGGGTTTGGTCCCCCTTCATCACCCATTTGGGTGGCCCTAGCACCGAATCCTTCTCAGGACAAAAGGAGCTGAGATTTCTTGCAGATCTGCGAGACAGCCCTCCTGATGTAATGTGCTTTGGCCTTTCCCTTAGTTGTTGATATTTCAAATAATACTTTGTTGCTGTTACATTTCTGCTGTAAGGATAACAATCACTAGTCAAAAATTATTTTTATAACACAGAGGGTGGGCTAGGAACAAGGGAAGCTGCACTTGCAAATTCCACACATTGCACTTGAATTTTCATTTCTCGGCACAGGAACTGTGCACTCAGAGTTCCGCTGGGATTTTTGTCAAGGCTATTTCTCCCTGTGCTGACGGCACTACTGGAATTGGGGAGATCTTCAGGGACTACAGTATTGCAGCACAGTTTTCAAAAGGGCTGCTTAATACCAAAGCATCAGGCATGATCCAGTGAAAAGCATGAGAAATGCTAGAAAAAAACAAAGGGGTTAAAATGGTTCAATGTCAGAAGGAGATCCAAGACCTCAGTGAGCTCACCAGCGAAAATCCTTCAGTCTGCCAGGCATCATCAATGCCCTTTATTTCTCCAGGAAAGCCATGCTGGATTTGTAATGTTTTCTTCTCCCAGATACTATGTTTGGAACTAAAACTCTCCTTTTTCATTCTGGCCCTTCATCATCCCAGGACACTTCTCACCAGAGGTGGAATTGGCTCCTGTGCCTTTGGATAAAACCATCCTGATCCAGGTACTCTGTGCTGAATAGCTGCCACGCTCTGCCCCGGCACTCATTGCACATCAGTGGTGCTGTATTTGACTAGTTTGTGAAATGCAGTGGGATCCTGTGTGAGGAAGGTTAGTATAAACTGCTGCTAACAGCTGCCTGTACTGCAGATCCGTGGTTAACATCAGCAGTTTTCTGTGGAAGAAAATCCCATGGACATCTGTGTGGGTTCCCAAGAGCTCTGGGAAATGAAGAGCTCTGGGAAAAGAAATTAATCCAAGGAAGAGGATGGTAATTCTGCAGTATAAATGAAACCAACACATATTTTCACCTACATTTTTGCTTTCCACTGAAACAGTTCCAACTGTGGAAGCATCAGCAAGGAATAATATGACCTTAATTCCCCCTTACAGGGTGGGAACAGTGTAGCTAGGGGAAATCAATGCAAGACCTTTTATGATGGTTGGACTTGATGATCTTAAAGGTCTTTTCCAACCTAAACAGTTCTATGATTCTATAAAATCACACCAGCAGAGCCATGGTCAAGAGATAACAAAACAAAAAACACACCAAAGTCCCTGTTCTTTAGCACTTACAAGCTTAATTAAAGGGTAATGTAATCAAGCCGGTGATTAATCATAAACTTTTTATCAATGGAGAATGATAGAGTTTCCCACCAAAGACTCCAGCTCATATTTTGCTATCACTCTAATTTCATTGAGTGATATCACTCAGTCTTTCCCCACTTGCTCAACTTGATTCTGAAATAGATTCATGGAAGCCCATGGAATTATACCAGGGTAAAATCAGCCAGAGGAGATAATCACAAGGCAATAGGATCCTTCCTTAAACTAATATCCACACAGAGTCAAATAAATGGATCTGAACCCATATTCCTACTGGGTGATAAGAATTTTTTATGACACAAGTAGAGCATTGCTTTGTAGATAAACTACATGTTCTTTAAGGGCATTAAATTTATAATCCCTGAGGCAAGGACATGCACCATCCTTGTTCCTAACAGTACACAGAGTGGCATGAAAGACACCGGTGAGGGAAAGTCATACCGCATCCTGCTGGATAACACTGTTGTTATAATAGCAGGAAAACAGAGGGGTGATAGTTTGCCAGAGCCAGCAAGGATAAAATGGCCAAGAGTCTACATATTCTGATTGCTGTGAAAGGAAAATAATCACCTTCTCAAGTCCTTCCTATAGGATTCCTTGCGCCATTGCAGCAACCCCACCACAAAGCTAAGCCAGTCTGTATAGGAACATAAACAAACACCATACTTTTCGGCACATAAAGCCTGGGGGGGGAAATACCTCTAACTTAAAGTATATGCTGATGTAAGAGGGTCTCTTTGTAATAAACTCCCACGCTGTAGCCTTAAACCTTAATGGTCTGTGAAAGTTATTATGCGATGTTTTTAGCATTCAATTTCATTCTGACAGGACTTTATGATGTGTATTACAGAAGAATACTGTTAAGCTAATCATATTAATACCAAATCTTTGTAATATAATAACTTCAAATATTTTGAGCAAGGCACAACTTGACTTTTCATAAATACAGAAAGACAAAACTTTTAATGATGTTATTTTCCTACTGCTTCCCCAAGTCCATCTGTTAGAGCTGCTAAAGATCAAGGGCCATCATTTCTTTTTTCTACAGACTGAACAGTGGAAAAGATACTTGGCTTCCCAGGGCCTGATTCTGCACTTTTTTATTCCCAGGAACAGCCTCTTCAGGCATTATCAATTTGTCTTTCTCTTCTTTTTAAGACATGTCTAGTATAAGTCATGTCTGAAAATATAATTCCTCATTTCTGCTACTGATGACAGCTTAAATTATTAAAAGGAATTTTAAAGTTCTTTTTAGGTTTCTTGCTTCCACATTGTTATTGTTATTGTTATTGTTATTGTTATTGTTATTGTTATTGTTATTGTTATTATTGTTATTGTTATCCTTTCTGTGTTTCATTCAGTTTTGATAGCAGAAGGAGCGTTACTGGAGTCACTTTTTCCTTTTGTACATTGAAATGAATTTTACTCTCTTTGTCTTTGATGAGAGTTAAAAGGAAATAAAAATACAGGTAGTAAGTACTCTGAAACACTCAACAATGCAGAACTGCATATATTTAAAGAAAAAATGAATTTGCATCCTAAAATTGTCAAGAAGGGCCCTTTAAGCTTGAAACAGGAGCAGATTCTTTTAAACTTTCCCAGAGAATAGCAGTGACCTTGCAGATCAGATAACCCATGGTCTACAAGAGTTCAAATATGTCATCAAGACTTTATTTTACTGCTTGATGTTCCTTGGCCTGGTTGCTCCAACCAGGCTAATTGCACCACCCCCCAAAGAAAAACCCATAACAGGACTGTATAACCAGAACCAACGTCAGCAAAACAGAGCTGGGTGCATGGTAAGAACAAGGATAAATGGGACACTGTGTCGAAGGCTGGATTTTTGCTGAGTGACTGTAATCTGATGGGTACAATATATTAAAACTAATGGAAACATTTGATTAAAAATATGCTGGATCTTTGCACCGAGTCTTATCACAAAGCCGTCATAGGCAGGCAGCCAAGTGCTCAGCTGCAGCACAAATGACCATGATAGAAATCCACAGACTCCAGTCTTCCTCCTTCCATGGAAAGCTTGACAGAAGGATACCTGGGGCCCTCAGACCACCACTGCCTTTAAATGTTTGTGCTGACAGACTGAGATCTGCTATCACCACCTTTAAAAATACAGACAGCTCGGCAGGCATCATCCCCTCCAGCCCCTGGCTTCCTGGTGTATGTCCAGGAAGCCTCAACCTTCCCAAGGGGTCACCTGCCTTTGTATCAGGTCTTCTGAACAGTCTTCAATCTCTATGGTTTTATTCTGGAAAAATATCAATCAGTTTGCCAGGAAACAGTGTGGTCCTCTTGCTTGTAGCAAAACCTTCACAGAGGACCAAACAGAAGCAGTGAAGCCCTAATCTTTCTGCAGCTGGTTCCAGCGAGGCTGAGAGGCCCCCAGCGATGCTGGTGTGCCTACAATAACTTCTCCATCCCACCGTGAAGGGTGAGCATCTGAAAACACCCTGTCTCTTCTTGCTTGCTTTGCAGCCAGATTGATTTCAGTGACATATTTGCTTTCCTGTTCCCCTACCCTTAGTAGGAGGATGCAGGAGCCCATAAGCACAAGAAACAAATGCATCCTAGCCAGCGTGAGAACTGCTTTCCTTACTTCTTTCCCTAACAGGCTGTAGCTTGTGAAATCAAACAGGGATTGCATGTTAGTACAAAAACCGACTTCAGTGTATCTCTGTTGATTTTTAGTATTAGCTAAGACTTTTACTTGCATTTTTATGACAAATGAATACTTTTCAAAGTTGTTGAGAAAGTAGCAGTTACTGTCAACAAACTGCATTTGTTTTACTCCAGCGTGGGCCATTTCAGGGAAGTAAACCAGAAGAAGACTAATGACTTTCAGCAACAACTACTGTCTAGATTAGTTTAGCTTTAACTTCAAACTGTACCCTTAGGCTCCAGTTCACTAATGTATTTAAACATATATTTAATTTTTAAGCATATGAGTAATTCCGGTCTACTTACTTATTTAAGTTTAGGCACATGTTTAAGTCTTTTCCTGAATTAGCTTCTAAATCATTCTCAAACTGGCCTCATTTCCATCAATGAAAATCATTGTCCTACATCCTCCAGAAGTAGGAAAAAAATATTCTCAATATTTCTTGAGAAAGTTTTCCTGCTTTTATACTAAAGTTTTGCTGAGATTCAGCTTCTTTAACCAGTTCCAGCCCCAGCCCGAATTCAAAGCCAAAGGTGGGATTTGATGAAATACTTTGGTTGTGGACAAAATATGCTCAAACTACAGACAGATTTTAAAGAGGAGAGATAAGGTAGGGGCACAGTTCTATCATGCATTTCAGGCAAAAATGTAGCCATTCCCCTTTTGCAGATCCTCCCTTTTCCAGCACAATATTCTGGGAAATTACCTGCACGTTTCAAAAAGACCTTCCCGAGATAGTCAAGGGAATGGAGGTTTTACAAGCGCTGACTGAGCCTTACCATTTTCTGAATTACTGGAGATCCTATCAATAGGCAGCACAGACTAAGAACTTTGATAAATCCACTTAAGTCCCAAGCAAGGAATCAAGAAAACGTAAACGATAAAGGTAATTTAGAATGGAATAACATCACATTTTTAATTTTGATTGTTCTTTACTTTAAAAGTAGACATCAATGCTGCTACAAACTCTAGGATTTTCCTAGGCCAAGGCAATGTTAAGACCATAGAAAATCTCATACTTGGGAAACAAAGCATTTCTGATCTAGCTGTTAATCAAAACTGACATTCAAGTTTTGACATTTTTACTTTAATCCATCTGAAATGTAATACACATGCAGAAAGATGATTCCTCCTCCTTTTTTTTTTCCCTCCCCAAGAAGAAGCATCCACAGTTTAAGGTTGTAAATCTGAGCAATTTAGAAAACGATGTAAACACAAATGAAAATTAGCCAACAAAAGAAATTCAATTGAGTTAAATAGGAGGCTATTATCATACCTTACATTCTCTTCTGTCACTATCTGTAGCTCTGTGGAGAGCGAGCCAGGTAAGAACTAACCAGAGGGGACAAAACGGCTACTGCTGACAGTTGTGCACTATTCCAGACACAGCAGAAAGAGGATAAAACAAATAGTATACAAAGATGGAAGTCTAGGATTATGAATTTCCCCCAAGATATGCTATTTCATACTCATTTTTATTCAAATTGAGCTGCACCGCAAGGAAGTAAAAAAATACCAATTGCCACAAGCAGATCAAATTAAGTATAAATATTTCTGAAGATCTCACTAAGACTATAATCTCATTTTTCAAGGTTTTCAGTTTTTCACTTCTTTTACTTATTTATGGAAACAAGAAGACCAGATTCCCCAAAGCTTGCCACCCTGCATCATTATTTATATCTTTACTAACCTGCTATAGGTGCCCCAGATTTGAAATGGTAGCACTCTGGATCCACTCACTTGGCACACACATGAAAGTGTGCAAACGCAAAAGGCAAAAAGTGGTAGAAAACCCAGGCAATATAAGTTTATTTGACTGTAGTCATTAGTGCTATACATTACAGGTTCAATCCTGCTCCCTTTGATGTTGATGGTAATACTCCTATTGAATTCATGTGCTCTGAAAAATGCCTGAGTTTTGCAAATTTATCATTTTGTCATCTATGCTTCAGGTCAAAATTATAATCCAGCGTTTTAGACTTGGTTTTGAGCCAAATTATTTTTACTAAAGGTTCAAAGAACACATACTTGTCCTTCAGAGAGGTGCCAATCCACTTTACAATCAAGGAGTAAAACAGATGAAGGTTTCAAAATGGTCTGAGAGATGTAAACCTCTTGCAGGTGACTAGAGCAACCTCAGCTTCCAGAGTCTCACTGCAGCAAACAGCAAGGCCCTCCTCTTGCCGGGTGCATGAAGATGCCCGCCTGCTTAGAAAGAGTTGGGAAAGTCATTTGCAGAACTCCAGAAGAAAAGGAGACTTTCCCGGATTGTTCATTCTACTGAACTGCAGCTCTTTCAGTGAAATATCCTAAATCCTAATCATTTACATTATCTAGTCCACCGCTTTTAAATGAAGCAGGTTTCTTTCTCTCCTCATCCTCACCTTCTCTCAGCCCCTGGTGGAGATCATCGTATGGTGAGAAATGTTAGGTAGTAAGAGGTAAGTTCTTATGGTCATTGTGGTTGTTCAACCAAATGCATTCAGCAGTGGTACTCAAGCAGTTCTGAAACAAGGCAGATGAGCTTCCCAAAAATGGGACTTCAAGTCAACAGGAAGGATAACAGAACAGGGAAACAGTGTCAGATGTTGACAGGACTTTGATTTTGAAACCCTCTGCTTCTATCCCAAGTTAATGTACCAAGAACTGGGACCTTAAAGAAGGTGAGGACATCACAGGGGAGCCAGACACCTGGTTTACTGAAGAAATGTCACCTAGAACTGCCACTGGCTTAAACCGGAGTTAAGAAGTGCTGAGCACTCCCAAAAATCTGGCCTCAGAGGTTATTTGCACCACTTACTCAGAAAGTGTCACAAAGGTGTGGTGATCAGATTTGCCACTTTCAGGCAGGAGGAGAAAGAGCAGCTAGGGCAGGGGACTGAAATGAGAAGTGCAGTGTGTGGCTGGATAGACTCAGTTCTGGGCTCTGGGAGAGCTGAAGAACAGGTGGTGGAGTTGGTGACAAAAATGTGCCAGATCTCATTTGTATTTAGACCAGAGTTCCAAAATAAGCTTCTATCATCACACCTTTTTACTGCACAGGGAAGTGCACAGGGACATGTGTTGATCTCTGCAGCTCCCTCTCTCTGGAGCCAATACCTTTAGCCAGGAAGCAAACCTGCCTCCATGAGCTACCCCACCAGCCCAGCCTATCTGATAGTCTGGATCACGATTACTAATGCATCTTTTTTGGCAGAGGGAGACAAATAAAATGTAAGAGACGACACCTAAGACATTCCTGAAATAGCTTTTCTGCAGCGTATGTGATACATACTGATTTACTGGCACTTATCGGGAATTATGCAAGGTACTCTGCAAAATTTGATTAGGGCTTTGCCACTAATGAAGAACACAGTGTAAGGATCATTCTGGTAAACTCTCTGTCCCCACACCCCACATGTCATCACATCAGCAATCTGCCCCATCACAGCAACCCAACGGCTGCTGACTTAGTGGGAGCAGAACTGAACCTATAATCACCACGAAACATCTCCCTGTGTTTTTTTGGTTTGCAGTATTGGTGAAAAGAGGATGAACAATAGTAAGACTGTCCTTCAAAAAATACTACTAATATCCAATTCAACAACGAACTTCTAATGGTATTTATGATGTGCCTTTAAATTGCCTTGCAATAGGACACAGAGGAAGTGTCAGTTTGGGGAATGGAGAAAATGTTCCTTTGCTACCTTGTAAATCGAGTTTAAACGCTTAATGTGGCTAAGACGTGCTTTTTCATAGCTCACAAATCCGTATCAAACACCTGCATCTATGTTGGTCATTTTCATGCTGATGTATTACCAAAACATACTGTCAACTGAGGTCTCTGGGTTAACAGTGCATAGCAAAACAGAAACTGTAGCTGCTGTTTTTGAAATCAAAATACTTTCCACTGAAACACTTTCACTTTGAGGATGTTGGTGCATAAAGACATTGTTTATTCACCTTGATGCTGTCTCCAGGCTTCCTTTGGTGCCTCCTTCCATCAGCTCATTTCTGGCGTGGACGAACATGAGGTTTCCCTGGATGAAGGAATAAACCCAGCCCTGGTTTCCTTCCTTTTCCTTCCCCTGTCCTTAGCCCTTTTGCCTTTCTTCTCCACACTCTTAACCTCCACTGTCCAGGTTAAACTTGGGCTTATTTCCATCAGCTCTGGAAGGTGGCCTCGGCCTGTCCCTGCCTGTCCAGTCCCACCTCCTCACCTCGGGACACCCCGGCCAGCCGACCTCTGCTCGGGCTGGGCTCACCCTTCCTCCCACCCAGGGTCATGCCTCTCCCCGGCCGGGTGATGGTTATCCCACTGAAATCCTCCCTGAGCTTTGCTCCTTGAAATCCCTGCCTCCACAGGCCCCGCAGGGTGGCCCTGCATCCTGGCCGCTGTGGCGGTCAGCGCCGGACGGAAACGAGGGAAAGCTGCCCCATTGCTCCTCCGCGCGCCGGAGTTGAGGCCCCACTTCTTCAGCGATGCCTCAGAGGAATGTCTCACCCAGAAGCACTTGTCCGCCCAAGGGGGACGGCCCGGGGACCCCCCAGATCCATCCAGAAGACGTGCGGCTTTGTGCCAGGCCCCGGGGGGGCGCGTACCCAAGGGGAAAACATGGCGGGCGGGCGGACCCGCAGCGGCTGGGCTGGCCCCGGGCCGCGCTCCCCA
>NW_020799103.1:8288128-8317689 GCF_003259725.1 Athene cunicularia
GCCCGGGAGCACACTGCCTGCGCCCCGCCGCCAGCGCGGGGAGCGGGCTCGGCCGGGAGAAGGGACCGGCCCAGCTGCGGCTAGTGCTGGTCCGACCGCGTGCGAGCGGAGCTAACCACATTTTTCCCTCTTCTCCTTCCTCTTCTCTTCTTCCCCCTTCCCTCCCTCTTGTCTTTGCAGCAAATGGAGCTGCTTCTGGTGAATAAGCTGAAATGGAATCTGGCTGCAATGACCCCCCACGATTTCATTGAACATTTCCTTACTAAAATGCCTCTGGCAGAGGACACCAAGCAGATCATCCGTAAACATGCTCAGACTTTTGTGGCTCTGTGCGCTACAGGTATGAGCCCTGCACGTTAAAGCAAAAAGCGTGTTGCTCCCCGACACGCACCTACCCCCTGGCTTGTAAAGCTTCCCGTAGCTGTGGTCTAAAGCGAGCTCGCAGAGCTGCGGGGAGGTAGTTTAAGCCCCGGTTATTGCCCCTTGTTTGCAGAAGGTGGATTACTTTGCAGAGGTAAGTTTTTTCAGAAGATATTTTGCTTCCGAGTCGAGTAGGCGGTGGTGTCAGGGAGGGAGAAGCACCCCCCTCTTTGTAGCTTAGCCGTGGAGTCGCAGCTCAGCGTGGCACGATTTCTTCACCTCCGTACGCCTGGTTTTATGCAGGGGCTGCAAAAAGGCTTACTGCCCGTGCGGGGAATCCCTCCCCGTGTGGATTCATTCTTAAGACCGTTTTTAAAGGCAGAGGGAGATTTTGCTTGTGAATAGCTCTGCGTGGGGGGTTTAAAACTTCCCTCTTCAAGTTGCCTCTTCCCCCCTCCTCGGTGGCTGGTGGATTGAAGGAGGGCCACGCGGCACAGAGGCTTTCCTGGCACAGGACCGAGCTGCTGCCATCTGCACCCTTCGGACCACGTGCTGTGCTGAAGCCATGTGCAGGGCCGGCCTCCAAAGACACCGACTGTTCGCTAGGCCAGGTTTGCAGAGGCCTGATCTTTGGTTTCAAGGGCACCGTGTGTGCGTGCGCGCTGGTTCTTTGAAGTTCTGTGTTTGCGTGTGGACTGTGTGTATGCATTTGTACGTGTACCAGCTTTACCCACTGAACCCTAACACGTGGGGAGGAAAAAAATAGTTTTAGAAGACTCTCTGTTCTCCAGAATCTTAACTGTTCCCGCAGGATAGAGTGGAGGAGCAGGGACAAAAGTTCTAGAGGGAAGATACTATGTTTAAACAAAACGTGTTCAGCGCGTTTTCTTTTAGTGTGGCGAGATCAGTCCAGGAATGGCAAAAGAATAAGGAATGGCAAAAGAATAAGGAAGAAAAAGCAGCCAAAGCAAATGTTCTTTTGCAGTAGCACGTAAATGCCAGAATGCCAGACATTCTGTTCACACTGATAAAAACTTAGTGTAAAGGAGATACAGTGCTTTAGTAGATGTTAATATTCAGTAGCAGTTGTGCTAAATAAAGAGATCTAGCCTGCATTTGTACTTGAGGAGAGGTATCCACACTTGAAAACCTTGGTGGGATGTGTATGGTCAATGGCACAAATTAATGTTGTGTAGTTTTATCTTCCAGAGATGGATTTGGTATAAAAAGATTGAAGAGAGATTGCAGGCACTCAGAAGAAAAATCTTATTTCACAGAATCGGTCCACTGCAAGGCCTAAAGATAGAATGACCAAGCCATAAAAGAGAAATTTATAAACACTGGCATTGCTCTTCATCTTGGGCCTAACATCAGCATAACGGGCAGTTTGTAAGTTAGATTGCCTGGAATAATGCTTGGTGTTCGGAGCGCTACAACCTTCAAACAGCCTTAAAACTACCTGCAGCAACGTTTTGGGAAAATCAGACATAACTCTCCATGCCAGATTCTACCAGCTAAGGCTGCTGCGACTCCGAATGCGTGATTTGCTCAGTTTGAAGCTTCCTCCACTGGTTAGCTAAAAAGAACAGCTACCCGGCCTCCCCTTTGGATATGGGGATGTTTAACCTAGGTTGTTGTGTTGGCAATGAGAGGGATGAAAACAAGAGTAGTTCAAAGGTTGGAGACTTGCTAAGAGTCCAGTACTTTGATCTACTGTCGGTGTTGTTATGTTTCTTTTAGGAAGCACATCCAGAGCCTTTATTTAACACTGCTACACACCACAGCTGGAGAATGGATCAGTAAATGAGAACCATGTTCTGGGAGTTTTACGTAGCTTTTAAAAAAACCAGTGCTGAGCTCACCAGAATTGGGGCCCTCTTCAGCTCCCTACTGAAGTTGGGAATATTGCCTGGGGAAAGAGCGCTCAGGAAGGCTGCCACTAGGCTCTGTATTTTTATTGTTATTTTTGGATGTCAGGATTTTCTCTACCTCTCGCTTTCCTCATGACTTCTTTGTTGGCTAGTGAAGATCACATGTGGCTTAAGCAGCATCTGGACTTTGCTTTGCTGTTGCTGGGTTGTGTTGTATTTCCCCTTGCCAAAATGAACCTAGATGGACTGCAAACGCGTTGTGCTGCCTGGATGCTGTGGGGCCCAATCCAAAGTCCACTGGAAACACTGACACTTGCTTAAGTGGCCTCAGGGGCAAGTGCAGTATATCCTTTGCTTGAAGTACAGCCCGTGTCCTCTACTGTAAAGGAGGGTCTCCTAAGAAGAGATGGCAAAATAATGCTTGCTTAGAAAATAAAGTCTCCGCCAGTTGGCTTAA
Organism: Athene cunicularia; assembly: GCF_003259725.1. NCBI lineage: Eukaryota > Metazoa > Chordata > Aves > Strigiformes > Strigidae > Athene > Athene cunicularia. The sequence continues at coordinate 8,290,817 of NW_020799103.1, forward strand.
CAAGGTGAAGGCTGTGGAAGTGTTTGTAGATGAGTGTGTATGTGTTTGCTCCAGAAAGAGAAGGTTACGCTGCAAGGTGAAGTTGAGGGGAATTCCTTCTAAGCTCCCTCTTCAGTTGTCTGGCTAGTTGCAGTGGATTTGTTTGATTTGGTTTAGTTTTGAAAAATCCATTTTCACCAAAGGATGTCTTTGTGCTGTGGTAGGTTTGGGAGAAAAAGCAAAAAAAAAAAAAAAAAAATTACCAGGGGTTGTTTGAAGTTAACACATAATTGAGCTTAATGAATGGGGCTTTGGCATGGCCGAGCAAGGCAGGGAGAGCTCAAAAGGAAGCAGGCCTCTTTTGGCCCAAGTTAAGACCAGTGTTGAGGGAGAACTGCAGCTCTATACAAGCATAACAATGAATAGCAACAAATATTGGAGCTTCAGCATTTCATTATGTTTCTCTGGTTATCAAAACATACCAGGCTCCTTTTATATTATTATTATTGTTATTACTATTGTTGCTTTCCTCCTCTCGGATGGAGAAAGAAAGATCCCCCTTTGAAACAAGCGTGTTACAATTCTCCTATTCTCTGGCCTTTATAAAATTGGTAGTCTCAAGGTATGTGACCAGTTGGAACCTGTTGCATCTTGCAGCAAGTGATTTATGTTCGCAGTTTTGATTTGCCTCAATGAAAAGATTTTCATTCATAGCCCCCAGCTCTCCAGACGGATGGAATTGCTGCTCCATTTAAAAAGGAAAAGGGGTGACTCGCCTTGTTAGGAATTTTTTTTAAAGCACTGCAGCGCCTATATGCCTGCTTTGTCCTCCCTTCAGGGTGGCTGGCATTCTTCTCTCTCCTCCCCCTCCTCTCTCTCTCTCTCTCTCTCTTTTTAACAACGCTGAAGTTGTTTATTCTTTTTGGATGAAGTCTCAGATAGGCTACTGGGGATGTGTGCTTCAATTGATGGGGCCCCCTACCCCATTGTGGCTGTGTCAGGTCTAATTCATCTCACCGAAGCCCCCTTGTTCCTGAGCGCTCAATAGCGCAAGATGAGGCGATGGAGGCTGACAATGATGCCACACTCTTCACTTGGGGGCATCCAATTACAGGCGAGAGGGGCCCCCTGATTAATATGCTGAAATTAGTGGCCTCTGCCACAAATAATTCCTTGTTGAGTTGCAACAAAAAGGCAGTCCATGCTGCTTGTCTGGAGTGGTTATAGGGACAGACACAAACTGGTCATTTAAACTTCATTATCACTTTTCCACCTTGGAAAGAATGAGGGTGTGACTATGAATTCATGTTCTTGTTTACTGCGCCATTTAAAAGAAGAACGCAAATATTAATCCCAAACGTGATCCTGTCAGATCAGACTCATTACAGTGACACATTTTGGTCATGTTCTGTTTGTGGAGCTCAGTAAATAGTGGCGCAAATGTGCTGCCACCATACCCCTCTGAGCAACCCAATCTTGGTGGAATTCATGCTTACCTACTGAAATCCCTCATTTCTGAAGTCTACCTGCAACTGTGTATCAGTATTTCAGTTAGGGCGCTGGCCTGGGCATGTGTATAGTGTCAATAAGCAGTCTGGACGACTTTGATTTTGGGGAATGACAGAAGCTTGCCAGAGGGTGGGCGTACTTCTATCTGCCTGGAAATGGGCGGATTAGGAAAAGGGGATAAACTGTATTTATTTTAAGCACGGTATCATAAATGAGATGACTTTAGATCACGCTTGCCTTTTCACTGGCAGTGCATCACAAAAGTTTGGCCACAATTCATCGTATCAGTTTAATTTTGAAGGTTCATAGAACGCTGGGCGAAACGCCCCTTTGAAGGTGGGTATTGGCCAGGGCCACAATGGAGTGTCAGAGGTGTATGAATAGATTCAGAGAGAGGACTTTCATAGAGTCCCAAAGTCTTTAGTTTCACTGGTAAAACATTTACACAAAAGTTATTTTATCATAATAAAGGAGATGCATGATTTAATACTTAAACTGTTCCACTGAGCCCTCTAAGCTGTCCATTCCTTTGATTTCATTCAAGGGTTTGACAGATGGTTTATATTTTTTCAACCCAGAGGAAGTTGTATTCTGATAAAAGCTGAAGGAATGTATCTCAGGTTCTTGTGTATAATGTGGCATTTCCCTTTCTTCCTCACAAAATTAGACGTTTACTTGTGCCACTTACTTCCTTTGTTTCTGATTCTCCTCCAAGGTGTACACTGACACGGATCAAATGCATTCCTGTTCAGCAGAGAAGAGTCTTGGCATTAAAATGTGGATGATTATTATTAAAAAAAACCCAACAAAACAAAAAAACAAACCATGCTAAATGGCAGAGATAGCCCCTTAAGGAATCATGGGAGTGGCTTTGTGGAGAGACCTACAGCAATGCAGTCTGGAAGGGGGCCCAGCCTCTTGTCAGCATGGTGTCACATCAGAATGTAACTGATTGTCCGCCAATTCTTGGGACCCCCGTCACTTAGTTATGCCACATTTACATTAAATCCCTGTTGCCAGGATGGATGGCAGCCACTGACAAGAGACTAGGTTGAGACAAAGCATTTTTAAGATGAAACCTTAATTTAAATATGGATTATCTGCCTCCTGACAGGGTTAAGCAGTCTTTCTCTTTCTTTCTTTTTGTTGATGTTGTTGTTCATTAAAGCTATATTCCTTTGAATGTCAGTGCAAAGGTTTCTGCTTTAAAGGGCCTGAGGACTCCTTATTAGAGTGCACCTAGGATCTGATCATGCGAAACGCTTAAGAATGCGCACAGGTTTTCTCAGATGTATAGTGCCATTGACCCCAGTGGCATTATTCACTTTATTATTTATTATTCACAGTGGCAAGTATTTTAACATTTGAAGAATGGGGGGCCCTGCTTATGATAAAAATACCTCGAAGTGATGAATGGTCTCCCAGGCTTAGTGCTAGGAAGGGCTACTCACTGAAGTACAGTTGCTCATGTGGATAAGTCTTTACAGGTTTGGACCTGTAAGAGTGTGGAGCAGGAGGCACCGTTCTGCTCACGCTTTTCCCTACAGTTGGCAGCTGAATCCATGCTGGTAGAAGAGTGTATGTGTATGGGCAGGCTTCTCCTAAAGCAATCGTTTCAGTCTTTTTTTTTTTTTTTTTCTCTCCTTTCTTCATACAGATATTAAATTTATTTCAAACCCACCTTCCATGATCGCAGCTGGCAGTGTGGTAGCAGCTGTGCAAGGCCTGCATCTGGGGAACACTAACACTTTCCTCTCCTATCAATGCCTCACACATTTCCTATCACAAGTTATCAAATGTGATCCGGTAAGTGACTTTCTCTCGGTTGATCTCCTGCCTTAGAGTTTAAGAATGAATGCCTTCTTACTGCATAGTAGCTAATCTGACAGTAAATCTTGATAAAAGTCAAACCTCAGAGTGGGGTTTTTGAACGTGTTCTCTTGTGTCCGTCCTAGTTATTTAGCTGTCATTATATCCATTAATAATCTGTGATTACGCTGCTGCAGTGCACTGATAGGAATGCCACATTCAGCTCTAATGTTTGTTAGAGAGGCGTATCTGACAAAGCAAAGGAAACTGCATCGATTTAGGACATAGCAGAGGCTGTGTTTGGTTGTAGGTATTTAAGCTGGGAGTCTGTGTAAAACAAAACTTTGAAAATAAGACGAGGAAATAGTTACTGAGACCTCGTGGTATCTCTGACCTTATCTTTGACCATTCTTGAGGCCTTTTATTGTGCCAAGTGGTGTGAAAAAGCCCTTCTTAAAAGAGTTCTAATGATCTAATTTGGTTTATTACGTGCTAGACCTGCACAGTAGCTGGTATTCAATTCCTTTTCCGAACAAATGCTTGTCCCACGACTTTCTGACAAGGTAGATGGTCCTCACAGGACTCCCATTTTGCCCTGCAGCTTCCAGGAGATGCACATCAGTAACTAGTGAGCAATAAACCTTTCATGAGTGAATGGGCCAGGAAGGGAGCCTACAAGGAAGACCTAAAGTCAATGATCCATGTCATAATGGTGTGTGAAGTTGGGGCAGAGTTGAGCTTTGTTTTGTAACAATGTGGAAGACCAATAAATAGATGCTTTAAAAAGGTTCTTGTGAGGTCTCCAAGCGCTGGACAATGAGTCAAATAAAGACAACTCTGTGGTTAGCGGTAGAATCTTTGAGATGCTGTTAAATTGTTTTACATGTTAATAATTTAAATACATAGAGAACCATACTAGTCCAGACACTGCAAAACTAGGTTTGTATAATTGGACTTTATTGACAGGATTGAGTGATGTCTGGAAAGATGAATGCATCATAATTAATTATTCACAAAAGTATTTTACTTTTGATAGACTATGTGAAACAATTCCTGACAGATATCTCAGCTTACTATTTTGATCACCTTAACAACACCTCAGTATTGCACACGTTATTTTTGCCATTTATATATTACTGCAGCTAAAGAGCTGATATGTTAAATACTATAAGAACTTCAAATGCTGAAGTAAAATGCTGCTCAGTTTGGTATGTATGTGTAATGCTTTTAGTCAGTTTGTAAACAGTGTAGATATTTTGGTGTATGGTTGGCAACTATCCAGTGCAAGATATTTGAAGCAGGTACTGAGGAAAAATTCTAGGCTTGCTATCTGTTACGTCAGTATCTTGATTCAAACATTATTTAATCACTCCTGATACAGAACATTGAAGTAGATTCTCTCACATCTTGGAGAACAACCGTATGTCCTTATGTGACTTGACTTAGTTGATGACAGAGCTCTTTTAAAAGAAAAAGTAGTTTTAGCAAGGAGAATTCTTGCTTATTTTTTATTGTGCAGAGTCATCGCAAGGCCACAATCTGTATGACCTGAACTGAAATTACCAGCTTTAAGAGGAAGTTAACTCTCCAGCTTTCATTGCTAAATGTATGTGTTAGAGCAGCTAGAGTTAGAAGTAAGGTTTTGGTATAGGTTGCTACAGAAAATAAGCATCATAAAATTATATGTATGTATGTATACATATCCTGTTGTGTTTGTAATGGAATAAGGGAATAGCATCATCCACTACTGTTGCTCTGAGTAGAGAAAATTGCTTGGTTTCATACATAGCATGATCCCCTGCACAGAGACATTTCCCGTAAGATGTGCCCATGTAAATCATGGTTTTGAATGCTGTTTCTGTATCTTATATGAAGTTTGTAACTCCATAGTGATGGTTCCCCCAGTCAGACTGCACAATTGAATACACTTTATATTGGATTGTCTTGAAATATTAAGAGCGGGCATCATAACATGGCTAACATTCTCCCTGATTATCTATTAGCTAGAGCAACTGGTCTGTTGGATTTCAGGTTATATAATTACACTTTTTTACCTTTAGTCTCAAAGGAAGCTGAATCTAAAGTAAAATGAATATCACCTGATTGGAATTCCTTTATGGTTCATGTTTACGTTGGTAGGAATCCAATTTCCCATTTTGCCTTTGATCAGGGGTAATTAGAAGTCAGATAATCACAATTAGAAGTCTTGGGCTGTCTTCCATCATTCTATTCTTGACCCCATCATCCAAACAGATTGAATTTTACCTGACATTCATTTCCAGGCCAGAAATTCGCTAAACTAGATTAGATTGGGTTTCCATGCTGTCTGTTAGTACATTGGAATTCGTCTCCTGCCTGCCCCTACTCAGAGGCACCTTCAGACATGTGCTTGTTATCCAGAATGGGTCAGGCAGTAACAAAGGATTTCCAAGCAGTTTCTTTTTTGTTGTTGTTTGTTTCCTTTCGTATCTGACCCTGGAGTCTGATCATGTCTACTGTGTGTGTTAAAGGTATTTGACCACATCAGTTAAACTAGCAAGTCTTTTTTTTTTTTTTTTTCTTCACTGAGGAGCTTAATTAATCCAGGAAGGGTTTATGACCTTGAACAAACTGTGGGCATTGAAAATTTGGGTAGTGAAGCAGAAAAGTTGTTGGGAGAAGTTATCAGAGTAATGCACAAGTTTTGTATTTGCTTTTCAGTGTTGAGAATGAAAAAAGCTTTGGTGAGGTTGTTCACAGTGGATTTTATATTTTGCAGTTACTTTTGCTAGTGCTAATACGTTCCTGCAGACAAACTATTCATCTAATAGTCATCTGAGTAAGAAATGAACAAAAATGCCTAAAACGTTAAAAAAATATATTCACTAACTGTAGCTTAAGACACAGTGTGTTTGTAAAACATTGTAAAGATCATGTTCTAAAAAATACAGTTACAACATGCTGTACTTGGAGAATCTCACAGGAAAAAAAGTATTATGTGATCAAAAATTACCTTTAAATTATATAGTCCTATGTAATTATTCATGACTGGACTCTGGAGGGAGAAGAATATTTATAGAAATTCTTTTGAATGGTTTTAATTTTCAGAGCTCAAACATGCCATACACAAATGGTTAGGATTAAAAAAACCCAAACACTGAACCCCCACCAAACCCCACTGAACAATCAACTCCCCCAGCCCCGCCAAAAAACTGTTTTGCTCTGAAAATAAATTGGCTTTCAGTTTTGAACACTGAACATGCTACCCTTTTAAAACAGAATTATCTTCAAAAGTGCCTGGATTTGTAAAACTAAATATACCTAAACCTGTATTTTCACATACTACTCTTTCATACATCCAGTTCCAAGTGTGACTGAGGTATGTGGTACAGGACGTACAAGTAGAAGCCTTACAGTCAGGATGGATCCGTCATAGCTTGAGAAGGGGTGAAAGGACTTCATAGAGATCTTATTGTGAAGGCCAGAAGTATGTAGGAGCCAAAGACATGATGACTTTAGGATATGAGGCGTTTCTTTTTTGTCATTTAAAACGCTGTGTGTCTCTGTCAAGAGGAAATATTACACTAGGGTTTAAACCAGAAAAGGTCATAGGTTATGTGTTTTCAGTGAGCTGTAACTGATGGTCTGATCTGCTTAGAGGTAGGATTAACCTCCCTCTCTCTCAGAAAGGACTTGCAGAGAATTGTTTGCTTGGGTTTCTAATCTTATTTTACCCCAAATGCCATGTGCCCTTATTGGTGGCAGAGGAGATTCTTGTGGTAGTGGAATCAGTGAAAAGCTGGTAGATCACACAAGAAGCCTCTGAATGAAGGCAGAATTGAAACTGGGAAATAAAGAAAACAGCAGGCAGGTCACCCTCTCAGGAAAACAACATTCATTCTCAGTCATGCACATCCTAACACTTTTGACGGCAATTTATCATGGAAGACTGGGTTCACCGCAAGGGCTAACACATGTCATAGGTTAAATCAGAAAAGGCAATACTGAAAGGAAACTTCAAAGTCCTTAATACACAGAGTTAAATATGTTGGGAAAAAGCTTACGATGTTTGTTATAAAGATATGAGTAAACAGCGCACTGGAAGGATTTTGGCCAAATGTCCTGTGATTGTTTTGCCTATTTAAGGCACCATTTCTGTGTCACTGCAATGGATGTATGTGGCTCTGAAGAACACAACCATAACTTGCAGGAAGTTGGACAGGTTGAGCTAACAGGCCTTCTCTGGTTCTAACTGCTGTGGATTGATAAGTGGAATTGGATATATCTAGACATGGTATGGTTTGGTGCTTTATGCTTTTAATGCACACCAAAGTCCATGCAAGCAGCGAGGCCCTTGCACCCTCCTGAACACTCATTAGGATTGTGTGTGCATTCAGCTCTGAGAAAACGCTTCTGAAGCAAGGGAAAGATCTCACCCTGACTGAGATTCCAAGGTGAATACAGCAGCAGACTAAAAGCTTGGCAGCACTTTGTAATGCGTGGTTATGAAGGTGTGTAGTGGTGCTTCTGAACGATTTCTCCATTTTGGGGTCAGTCTGGTACATTCTTCTGTTCAGATGTTTTCTGAGATAGAAATCAGTTATCTCTTGAGCTGCCCACTGCTGCACATAGCAGCAGTTGGCAGGTAACACTGGGCACAGATATCTAAATGTACACTCAGCCTGGGAAAATCACTGTTTGTGACCATCACTTCTAGTATACTGTACTGTGGTAAAGCCCAGTTTCATGTCTTTGCACCTCCACTCACTTTTGATTGATTGACACTGCTGTCCAGTCCGACTGTTCCTATTTTTTCAAAAGGTATAAAGTACAGTGAGGTAAAAGACAGTATGAATGGACTTTTACAGACCTGCTGAGGTAACTGTTAACAGCACAGGCAGAAAAGTAGTAGTGCAAGCTATGGCATTTTACTGTGTCAAGTTCCTGCCCAGGTTAGTTACTACATGTCTCCAAATTGTAGTAGAGTGTCCATCACATTCAGCTGTAGACCTATGGGCTGAGACTAGTAATAAAACATCAGTCATGGCTTGTCCAGAGGACCATGTGTGGAGATGCTCGCCTAGGCCATTAAGCAGAAGATGGCAAGAGTTACCTGCTGAAGTCTGGATCCAGACTGGTATCCTGCAGGAAATGGGGTGGCTCGTCCAGTCCTTTTCACCATTTAGTGTTTGTTCCTCCTGTTCTTCACACACTCCTTTCAGTCTGCTGCCCTCCCAAATAACCTGATTATGTTTCTCTTGCTTTTTCAAGAAATGGTATTTGGTCTGTGATCTTACTGATTTTCTAAACGACTCTGGGTCTTTTTCTCCTTCCATTTAATCTTCTCTAGGATTGTTTACGAGCCTGCCAAGAACAGATTGAATCCCTCCTTGAATCCAGTCTACGTCAGGCACAGCAGCACAATGTATCTTCAGAAACAAAGACTGTAGAGGATGAAGCAGACCTTTCCTGCACACCTACTGATGTGCGAGATGTGAACATTTAAGAGGACTTCTTCTAATGGGTTTGCTTGGCGAGAAAAGCAAAGAAAGGGCATCTGAGAAGGAATCAGCATCAGGATCTCCCCCCCAGAAACCCTTTTCTCCAGGACATTTTTATACCAGAAGGGAAAACCAGTCTTGTTATATTTTTTTTCTTGCTCTGTCTCCCTTCCATCTGTGACTTCAAACAAACAAATAAACAAAAAATACCCCAAAAACTGTCTTAAAAAAAGAAAAAAATAGTATTTGCATTACCCCCAGGGGTTTGTGCTACAAAAATAGAGGATTTTATACAATAATAATCAACTAGTTTTTATATTAAAGTGTTCTTGTCTGTATGTTGTAAAAATAGGCATTAACACACAAAATGTCTCCAGGGGAGGTATTAGATTTGATTTCTTACATATAAAACAAACCAACCAACCATTTTTAAAGTAGAAGAGGGTTAGGGTTTTTTTTTTTTTTTTTTTAGATAGTAAATGAAATATTCTTTTTCTTTAAAAAGCATAGCTTTAACGCAGTTCTAGGCTTTTCTGTATCTTGCTTGCTTATGCATTTAGTCACTTTATAATTCATCTGTAAATGTTTATTTTATTTCCTTAGGTTTTTTTATCCTCTTCACCTTATAAATGGTTAACGTAACCCATAAGTTAGTGTATGTTAGGATGCAGCATTATTATATGTTAATCTTTTTTTTGTGCCTGTGGATTGCCTGTGCATAAGGCATTTGTAGGGTTCCAGCTTAGCATTGTTGGGAAAGGCCAATGTACTACTCATACGATACTCTATTATAAAGAGAAACCGAAATAGTGACATAATATATTATATTTTTGTAATCTTCATATTTTTGTAGTTACCTGTGTAAAAATGCTGGTCTGACCCCACAGATATTCAGCCTAATTATGGTCAGGTTCAATCCACAGTTCAGTCTTTTTTTTGTTTGTTTGTAATATTCTAAAACCATTCCATTCAAAGCACTTTCAGTCCATTAGATATAGGAAATACATTCTTTTATTGTGTGGGAATTTTTTTTTAATGGAATGGTTTGGAAATATATAAAGTGCTTGTTCGCAAACTTGGAATTGCAAAGCAAGTGCATTTAACTATGGTGTTAGAGGAGAGGTGATTTTTTTTTTTTTCCGAAGGTTGTGTTCCAGTGAGAGAAATTGCATTCACAAATTGCCAGGATATCTTCCTATCCTTTTCTATAGAAAAGTTGAAGTTTAGAATCCTTTGGTGCCAACTCATCTTTATAAATTAGGGGCCTTAAAGGTTCACATATAGGACACATAGTTTAAGGATTGTCGCTAGATGTTTTACAACTGAAGGTTTTTAAACACTAAAATATATAATTTATAGTTAAGGCTAAAAAGAATATTTATTGCAGAGGATGTTCGTAAGGCCAGTATGATTTGTAAAATAATGCAATCGCCCCTTTTTTAAAAAAAAAAAATCTTTCTACCCTTGATGTTGCAGTTTTAACACAGCTTATTAAAGAAAAAAGGACACGCTTCAAAGAACAAACCCAAAACAAAGCAGTCTATTTGGCCCCTTCCTATACATTTTCAAAAGCAGTCTAACCATGAAAAAAACGCCATAGTTAATAGATAATGAAAATTGGATTACTTGAAAGAAGTTCTTATTCCAGTATATGCCCCACTTTTTTATTTAGCTACAAATAGAAAATTTGCACATCTTGGCTATGTATCTTTTTATTATTATTTTAGAAAGTAGCTGAAGGGACGTGGACATAGCTGTTGAAGTTGATGCTCGAGGAGAATGTGATGGTGAAATGTATGTGAGAAAACTGCCGCTAAGGTGTTGATTGTAAAAAAACAAAACAACAAAAAAACAACAAAAAACAGAAAAAAGAAAAAAATTTTAAAACAAAAAAGAAAAAGAAAAAAGAAAAGGAGTGGATGCTCCATTTTTATTGAGCTGCTATGGATAAATTCCCAGCATGGTTTGAAAAAAAAATTAACATTGCTTTTCTGTATCTTTGTCATTGTGTTTTGCTGCTATTTTGTGGATCAGTTTTTTTTTTTTTTTTGTTATACAATGTCATATACTGCCATGTTATAGGTTTTAATTTTCTCATAGAAAATTATATTATTGACATCATTTTTTTGTAGATTTTTATGTGATCAATTTTTACTTAATGTGATTACTGCTCTATTCCAAAAAGGTTCCTGTTTCACAATACCTCATACTTCAGTTAACCGTGTCTAGACCAGGTTTTAATGTTCGTACACAGTGCCTCATAGTTCTACTGCAAATGGAAATGCATCGAACGTTATTCTGAATGGGTCTCGCGATTTGCAACTAGGTTGCATTAATTTAAAAACAGCAGACATTTCAGAAGATCAAGTAATGTCAGTTTTTTTGTTATGCATTTTATAAAGCTGGATTCTTTGTCTGATCTGGGGTTTATTATCATAGTAGTTTTAAGCTGTGTTATTAGCCACATTGATATATGAAAGGTGCATTATAATATAACTTTTGTATGCCGCCTGATGTGGTTTCCTATCAGCTGGGACACATCATTTGGTATGATAGGTTATCTTCTGGAACTCTTAAGTATTTTGTGTGTTTAATCTGTTATGATATACTAGTTTTTTGTTTTGGTGGGTTTTTTTTTTTTTTTTTTTTTTTTTTTTAATTATAGCATAATGCTAATTAAAAAAGCCTGTAAATCTCATAAATAAGCCAGCTAACAGAGTTGTATGCTGAAGAATAATCTAGCTGTTGCCTGTATGCTGCTAAACCAAAAGAGAATTAGAACTCATTTTGAGGCAAATGCAGTTGAGATCCTACATAGTGCATAAATAAAGTATTACAATGCTACTAGCAGTCGCAGGACCCAGGAGGACTGGATACATTCTGTCCAAATTTCAGGAACATTTCTTACTGCTTACCTCATAAAACACTTCTGTTTGTGGCATCTCTGTGTCTCTGAACCAAACATGATTATTGAGTTAGTGCTTGTTGGTTTATATTATGTGTTACACTGAGTGGCAGTGTGTACTGCAAATTTCTTTAAAATATTGTATGTACTAAAAGGCCAAATCCAGATAAGTGGGTTCATGTGCCAACAGAGATGCTTTATTTGTCACATTATTATAACAATCTGTAGTAAGCAAGCAATTCAGATTTGTACATTTTTATATTGTACTTATTGGCATCACTGGTCTGAAATGCACATTTTCACCAACAGACCTGTAACAGACAAGTTTCCAGCAAAAAAAAAAAAACTAAAGTCTAGAAATAAAATTGGTAAAACCCAATGTCTGCTTGTGTTGTTTTGTTGGGTTTTGTTTTCATTTTTTTTTAATTGCCTTCATGAATGCTGAATGGCAGTAACTACCTGATGGAGTAAGTAAACCACATGACATTTTCTGGTTTTGACTCTCCATACTTTTAATGGTTGCAATTGAAAACCTTTTGTTATTTTAGGAAGCCATAGGCATTTTTAGCAATGGGTAGGTGACTGACTGTCACAGTAATGTGTATTTTTAAAGAAGCAAAACATCTAAGGTAATACTCAGTAAAATGCCATTTGGTGGTTCTTGTCAAAAAAGGTAAATAAAGTAGGTGCTGGATGGTACAGAAGGCTTGTTTGTATTTATTTATCTGTGTAAGGTTTTGTGTCCAATACCTTTGCAGAAGACAGATAATCTGCTGCCTTTTCCGTCCCTTCCCCTCATACACAACGCTCACATCTTACTATTGTATCAGTAAGATAAGGAATAAACCCGAAAAAATGTAAAAGTCTACTAAAAATACAATAAAAAAGAATGAACGGGACAAAAATTAGGTATGATTATAAAGTGATAAAAACTATAACCTGTGTTCCAAACTGGGGATGCACACTATTAATTACCAGAGCTGAACACAGCAAAAACAGGTTATTTTTAGTGGAGATGATTAAGATTCTAACCTATGTATGTGACTGTTAAGCCTATGAAAATATTTCTGCCTTAAAAAAAAAAATTGCATAAAATATCAAGCGCTTGTCTCCTGTCACAAATTAGAAATCTAGTGTCTGCCTCCCGAGTTTCCCATTGACTAAACTTCACATTACAGCTGATTCTATGCAGTTAAGTACAGAAAGGACATGAAAAATTAAAATCTTAAGATAAGCCCTAACATGTTAATCATAGTCCAGCGCAAAGTAAGTTTGTCTTAGTGTAGCTACCAATAGATGAGTAACCATCTGCATCATAAGAATCCCAGTTGAGCTTGTATTACCTTGACAGTTTCCCAGCCATCTCAGACAAACCTGAACTGTGGCCTACTGTAAAACTGCAACTCTGGTAAAGTAATATCAGTACATAGCATCATCTGTAATGTTTTCCATTAGAAATTAGTAGCTCCTCAAGATGGTCAAGTTACACTGGTAGGTCACCGAGGAAAATTTGTATAGCAGTGAATGGAGATCTGAACTAGGTTCACTGTGACTTTAAATACAGATCAAGCCAAAGCTTAAACTGGACTCAGTCAAAAACCACTCATTTTTTTCCACAATCTTTAACCAGTTTTCTTCAAAATTTCAGCATGTTTTAAAGATGACATAGGGGGGGAAAAAAAAAAGGCTCACTTTTGTATCAGATGGCTAACCCTTCTGATTTTAAATGTTTGAAAATTGAGTGAAGTCATACTTAGGAAATCTTGATTTGGGACAAAAACCTTTTTGCTGATAAATAATGATTCAGCAAGTAGTTTAAACATGCATTTTGTTGAGCATGTTAAGCAGGTTTTGCGTTTCCTATCTGTTCTATAAGCTAGTAGGTTTAAGCCCACAGTGTCAGCTATGTTATTTATATTTTCCTTCTCAAACGTCATCTCTAAATGCAGACTACTAAATTTGAATGTTGGGCAAACTATGCCAGTGTTACTCACATTGCAAAGGGCAGAAAGACAAGAATGTAGCAAGAAAAACAATTTACTATAGGCTGTAAAAAATATGCATGTTCAGCTAGGCTATGCTGTAGCTTATTAAAGGGAAAAATACTGTATTTTCTTACATCAGACTGAGACATGTACATGGAAAAACCTCCAAAAAACCTGCTCAGTTCCACTGCTGAATTCAGACGGATTGACAAGCTTGGACCTTTTATGAACACTTAAATTCACATACTCTTTATTAATCTGTTAAATGTAAAAACTCAGAATCCACTTAAAATGCCAAATACACTTGAATGTAAGTGATAGAAAAATCCAGAAGATAAAGGAGAAAGTGAAGCTTGGAACTATTATTTCAAAGGAGTCATAGGAATGACCCAGGCATGTGGGCTAGATACCCTAATAAAGAATTCCTGGCAACGTCATTGAAAAGCTACAACAGGACAAAGGCAGTAAAGCTATAAATGATGGCATTTTAATGAATTCCTGACAGCATCATTTTATGGGAAATGTATCTCCTCAGACAAACATGGTATTTTTACGATCCTACAAATATAATTGATAATAGCAATTGCATTGACATGGCAAACATAGATTCCCATCTGGCTTTTGACCAGGTTCCACACTATTCCAATCAAACAATGAAAAAGGGATTGCAAATTAATCAACTGGATTACACTGAAAACGTGAAGCTTGCCAGACTTCTGATTTTGTTCTTTAGAGTCAAGGAGGAGAAATTTAGGATCAAGGCAGAAGCTATCCTTTTGTTTCTTTAATGCAATAGACATTTAAGAGGGAAAACGGAAATAATTTCTTGATGATCTTATTAGCATCTGCAGAACGCTACTTAGATCTGTCCTACGTTTCGCCTCTGTGAAGACTATGTATAGAGAAGTCTCCTGTTTCAGGGAGGTCACTAAGTATACACAGCCATCATTTTCCTGAGGGCTTTTACCTGAAGAGGGAACTGGAGAAAGACTCTGTACTCTGGGAATAAGGCACACAGGTGCCTTTGCTCTGTGTGTGCCCTGCTGATGCCAGCACCCTGTGGGTGGTGCTCCTGCAACAGATCTGCTCCTGGAGTACACACCACCCCCTCTACTGAACTCCTGAAGCTGTTTTTAATGTGACCTTCAGAGCATCAATTCCTTCACAGAATAGCCCCAGGCTTAAGGAGCAGTCACTACCATACACAGACCAATGGAACAACAGCTTTTTACTTGTCTCAAGTTGCCTCTCTGGACAGTAGAGGCTGTGTTTAGTGGCTGCTAGAGGTCTTCCCTCTTATACAGAAGGGAAAAAATAATCCATCTGTGTGGATTTCATCTCTCAATTTTAATTATGGTTTATGTTATTTATAAAAACATTCTTGATGAAATTTCAGATGAAAAAAACCCTACATAGCAATCCATCTCAAAACAAGAATACCAGTCTGTCCATTGACGTGAAGACTGCAGTAGAAAATTGTTTTCCCATTATATTACAATGATATGCTAATGGACAGTCACAGCACAATCTTCCCTGCTAACATGTCTGTCAAGGAGTGAAGCCTACCTGAAAGCCAAAAACTGCCCAGTCAAATGAGACCTTGACTACATCTGCTCAGCTCTGACTAATCTGGCATGAACTGGAAAACAAAGAAGCAAAATAAGAACTTCATTAGGCAACTGTTGCTAAATTCACACTTGGTAACACATTTGGGGTGGGTGACCAGAGAGCAATAAGAACCTCCTCCCCACAAGTAACTGGCCTTAGACATGGGAAAAAAAAATACAAATCAGAGAGAATGGCCTGGGAGTGCTTGTGCTGGCAAATATATAAAGCAGTAACTGGTTTAGAGGGTAACCCCTGGGGGCTAGAAAGAGCCCCAGGTACGGATTATCTAATATCATCAAGAGATCTGAACCAAAGGAGGAATTGTTCCATGCACAGGCCAAGCTCCAAGCCAGGACCTGACGTGTTGACTGACTGGAGCAGGAGTCCTCCTGGGTCCATGTGCTAAAGGTCTAGGCCTTTGATCTGTGCATGTAGCATGTGCATAACAGAGCAGAAATTGCTATCCACTCACTATTCCCAACCTGCTAAGTAAGTAAGTTTTAGATTATATGTTGCTGAGTTGGGTGGTTTTGTTATTTCATCCATCCCACCTGACCGCCCTGTGACACTTGTCTTAATCCATCTGCAAGCTATATTCCAATAAATGCTTGGTCTCCTATGACAGCTAACACATTATCCACCAGAAGGATGTTATTTCTAACGTTAGCACCAGTCTTCAAGGAGCGGGGCTGAGATGGGCAAATCATTTAATAACCACTAAACCACCACTAGAGCATTACAACAACTCACCTGAGCCAGCACTCAACAAGTGACCTGGTGTCCTAAGTCACTACTCTGATGGCAAACCGTCCGAAACGGACAATTAAGCTTTTTGATGTTTTATTTCTCCTTTTATTAGATTTTATCACTATAGATTATTTGAATAGAGGGTTTTTGAAAGCTTTTTTGATTCTTAAACACCTGCAGGCCATAATTCTCTACATTTGATTGCTGGCTACTTTTAAGTATGAAGACCAAATCTTCAACAAATGTATATTGTTAAATACATCTACAGTCTTTTTATAGGCACAGATATAACATCTTCCCAAGATTTCTAGAAGGCATCAGCAATTATTTACTCAAAAGTAAACATTATTTCTTATAATACATTTATGTCCTGTTTTTGACTCAGTATTTTTGTAACTCTTAGTTACTCACTATGACCACTACGTTCCTTTTAGACAATAGGTCTACCAGCCACATACTAATCTAGATTTCTCTTTTCATAGAGACCCTTGGACTGCAAAGGATCTGAAAGACTCCTCCCTTATGGACAATCTCTTTCCAATATAAGTGAAAGAGTTCATCTGCCTTCACTTCTGCATGGTAGTGCTCAACAGTGCTGTAGACTCACACAAGTACATGCAAAGCCTCACGTTTGTGGAAACACAAGGGTTCTCTCATCCTCAAACAACTTTCCAATCACCTAAATACAGCCCTTCATGTTCGTAAATCCCTCTGTAAACCTGCTTAAGGTGCCTTCAGGGATCTCTTTCCCCATCTTTCATGTAAATCACAAGTCAAAGCTCCTTGAAGAAGTCCACATTTTTCTCTAACACCAGTTTGTTTCTTTCTCATTAGTTTGAGAAATAATGATGCTACTGAATCTTTCTGAGGTTTGTCCTCATCTTACTGCATAAGAGAAGTTAAAAGAAGAGCAAGACATACAATTATAATGAGCCAGATTCTCAATATGTGGTTCTAACAATGTTCCTGTGGTGAAGCAGGGTTATGAATTCCCAAATTGTGCTCAAATCATTTTCTGTCTTACTCAGGTGTTCTAGATACGACGCATAACATGATGCCATAAGTCCACGTGGCTTTAGGTTTACAGTGCACTTTAACTGCCCCACGAGCAAGGTCTCCTCAAAAAGGAAATACACTGCAGACATAACCTCTAGCTCTGCTTAAAAGCAACATACTATTATATCAATTCTTAGTTTCAAATAGTAATTTGTTTTTTAATTGTAGTTCAGAAACTGTCAAGACCTTATTAACGATAACTTCTGTATGTGTTTTTTAAAGGAGGTAAATGAGGTCTCAAAAATTCAATGTCTGCACATACATTGCAAAAAAAAGCCAGTTTAGAGAACAATGTAGGCATGTGTTTTTAAACTACTGTTCGTGCAGTCTGGTCAGGACTGTGTGACACAGTATACAGTGTTTTGTCATCCAAGGAATGTCTTTGATCAAGAGTTTATGCAAGAAGGAAAAAAAAGCCATGAAACCCTAATCCGTTCCCACAGTCCAGTAAACGTGAGCTGGACAAACAGTGGACAATAGCAGTAAAGCTTGCTGCTGGAACAATAGCTGCAACTAAAAAAATTAAAGGGTTGCTGACTCACAGTTCCTACTATCAAGAAAGATTCCATGCAGTATTGATTATTCTCCAGAATCCTGAAGATGCTGAAGGTTAAAAACTGTGATAAAGCAGCAAAATATGCTGCTAAACAATAAAAATAAAATGAAGGACAGCAACAAATACTGATGTTGATTCTGTCTAGCGCAGAATCAGGATACAGAGACTGAATCATAAATTTTTCTGTCTAAAAAATTTACCAAAATAAACTCTATATTTATTATAAACAAATATCAGTTGAGTTTTTGGTCAGTACGTCACTATTTCAGGTACCATCCACACAAATTCTGCACAATTACAATCAAGCTTTCTAATTTTTCGAGACAAAAGCTATTCACTATTTCTTGTATCTATTCAGAAATCTTCTGTAGGCAATTTTGCCATGCCAAAAGCAGATACACAGAACACTGCCACTGGTTAATTACACATGTATATGAAATATGATAGAATAATTAAAAACATTGTATAGCAATCCACTTCAGAATTAACTGGCAGTTACTGTGGCTGATTTTTTTTACCTGTCATATATTTAATGAGAATAAACAGGTACTACTTTAACTTAATAAAGATTTCTGAAGTCTCCTATATTGGCTTTATTTCAGATAAGCTTAGTGACCACGTTTCCTTCCACATAGTATTACATCATTTGGTAGAGCTATATGTATGTTCAGGACTTGCAAAGTCCTTAAAGAATCTTAGGGTAAAAATGCTGCAAGAACGTGATTATTACACTTAGGAAATAAACACTCCAGTGATTAAGGTAGGAATATTCAGTGTGATGACAAAGAGATACTCAAGTTAGCTACAAATGAGCTGACTGTATAAGCAGTGTTAAAACCAAGCTTATTTGGATATTCAACAGCATTGTACATCAGTTAGATCAGTGCTTTGTTCTAACGTAGGGATACTCTTTCTGCTGCATTAGGCTGGCTTTAATTTTAGCCCAGATATCATCCCATTGCACAGTGTCGTCTAGACAAAGAATCAAGAGCTCCAAGTTATCTTCTTGTCTCTGCTAAGGAAACCATTATTTTCAAGTCTGTGCATGGAGTTATATGCTTAGACTGCTTTCAAAATAGCGCACAAAGCTTTTTATCGTTATTTTTCATGTCAATAGATGCTGAGCTGGTTCTGCAGTTCCAAACACTGGGACACACTGAAGCACTTCAGTATCAGATTGCTCCAGTTGGCCTTTAGACATGAATCCTAGACACCAAAACTTGCAACTGGAAACTTGCTGCAGAACTCATTTCACACCTCCCAAATCCCCTTTTTCTCTGGTGATATATACATTTCTGAGGTAATGTGTACTGTCATAACTTTATCCATTAAAAAAACAACTCTGGCAGACTGTAAAATGAGAATGTTCATGGTTACTTGTCAAAGTATGAAAGCTGAAGTTTTAGGCTGTAAGTAGACCAGAACCCATTATCATAAGAAGTTGCAAAGGGCAGTATTCAAAAGGCACTAACATGTGTACTGAGTAGCACCAAGAATATTAAAGAATTAAAACATTAATAGAAATGTTAAGCCTTTTGTCTCAAAGCAAAGCCTTTCTCTTTACAAAGATCAGGATGAGATCTAGTATCACATGTACATTGCTCTATCTGCCCTATCCAGCTTTGTTATAACCTTCTCCGGAATGCCCTGAATAAACTCCCATCAGAAATAAAAGTTCTAATCCAGAAAGACTACAGATAATTCTAATCTTCCATCAGATTCCAGACTATATTCTTAAAATTATGCACACCAACACCAGCAGTTTGTCAAGATGTGTAGTGCTTCATGCTGCTATCATTGCAAAATTGTTTCGAGAAAGCAATTACCTACAAGGAGTCTTATCCTCATCTTGCTTGCCCACATCTTTACCTCCAGAAAATTACATTTGTTAATATCAGCACTCCCTTTCAAGCATGCAACACTGCCGAGCAATTACAGGACATTATAAAAAACAAACAAAACAAAACAACAAACCAAAACAAAATAACAAAACACCACAAATGTTCAAACAACCCACCCGTGAAGAAGGCACCCACTTTTATTTGAGAATGAAACTAGAAAAGAATCTAGTATTATTAAATCAGATCTTGAAACAGAAGGCTGTATCTAATAAAATATACAGCTTTGGCAGCTTGTGAGTAAATAAATATTAGATCCAGGCCTGCAGTTGCATGATTTTTATAAATAAAAGATTTTATTTTTAATGTTCTTTTCTTGTAACACCTTAATGCAGAGATAGGCATTAAAACTTTACATTCAAAAAGGGATGTGGATGCATACTGAACAAAAAGATGTCAACAGAACAGGATTTGTGCATTTACAACCTTGAAAATTCAGATCTCTTTCTGTGGACCAACTCATGTATCTTAAAAGGCTACTAGTTCTTACTTTAAAGCACTGGGGAGTATTAGGGAGCAGGCAGACCTCTGACAGATGATCTCCCTTTGTTCCAATATGGGAAGCTGTATTTTCAGCCAAAGTGTAAATAAGCATTCATAAATACATCAGAGGGCTCAAACTCTTGCACCTCTTCATAAAACCTATATAAACTTTGGAGCTCCTAATTTTGTCTCAACGTAACCTATTTAAAAGTAATAAAAATGTGCTACCTTTCTAGAAATCCTAAAGACAAAATGTGTACTTTACTCATCAAAAATAATCCTATAAAAACAGTGTTTAAACCAGTCTTTATTTTTCTTCCTCTAACTGCTGTATAGCCACAAAGCTAGCAACATGAGTTTGCACAGGTGCTATGTGCACATTAGAACACACTATTGCTTATGTATTTCATACCTCAATCAGATCAAAAAGTCACATAAGCAAATAAAGCATGCCAAACTGGGAAGCCAGACTTTCCTTACACATCCACATGTAAATTATCATAACACTGTTTCAGAAAAACAACAGGATTTGAATGAGCCAAACTTCTCCTACAGGGTTGATTTTTAAGTGAACAATTTTTCTGATTTCACCCATTTCTGCTGAATTACAGATGCTCATTCAAAGCTGAAATTGATCCCCTTCACATTACAGTTTACAACAAATGGAAAAAAAGTTTGCTGCTTAATGAAGATATAAAAAGTGCTTTATTCATTATTTTTTTTTTAACTGTACTGATGTAGTACAACAACACAGATAACCTACAAAGTCAGATTTACATGTTCTAGTGAGGGCTGATTTGGTATTAGCAGCTGCTGATCCCATGGCTATAAGACAGCATTGAATCAGCATGCAATTCTGCAGAGAACAAATTTACCGCAGTCCAGAGCTCACCCTTCTCTGCTGATGCCTCAAAACTCTGTGTACTCATCACATATCATAGAAAGAAGAGTTACAAGTTCTGGACTGAAAAGACTTCAGTACACTAGCAGTAATTAGCTTCGTATCCACCTTTTAATAAAGTTCTGTATTCCACAGCTTCAGCTGAGAGATGATCATGAAGAAACAAAACAAGCCAGAACGAAGCCCAGGCAAGTCAGAAATTTGTAAATTAAATGTTTCAAACATTCCTCCCTAACTACTGAGCACTAGATTTGATAAACAGTGATATATTTTTAAGTCTTAGCAACTTAAAATAATCTTAGCAGAAATTTTCCATTAAGAAATTTCCCAGAAATTTTCTTAACAGATCAAGTATTTCTGAAAAAAAACAAATCAAACCTGTTTGAAGATATAGCACAAAGCCACAATCTCTATGTCCTACTTTATTAATAACCAGTATTATAATCTACAAGATTGCATTTCTTTTTCTATATCTTTTCTATTCAGGCTTTAAAGCAATATTTAAGTTGCACAGTCAAGCATTCAAACCAGAAAATGCTCGAGCAACCCTGGTCCTCAAAACTTTATTCAGGTCCTCTGTGCACAGATCTTCTGATAGGGTCTTTTAATTACACTTGCTTCCACCAGTCCTGACCATTCAAGACAGGATGAGTAAACAGGGTGTGAAACTAATGAAGACATTTATAAGAATTTGTTTTATTTTGTTACAGATTTCAGGAGGATGTTAATGTAACAGGACAGGTGTCAAAAGTAAAGAAACCATATGGTTATATTTCACAAAACTGAATCCCGATTTTAGAAATTCAAATAGATTTTGGTTTTTGCCCAGTAACATTCTAGCTGGCTTAAGCACACACCTTTCACAGGTGTTTGCTAACTATAATGTTCCTGATTTTCTAGGTGACTGATCTGAGAAATACAGGCAAAAATACAAACATGCAGAAAAGCTAGGTACTCAGTCACTCGTGATGTTGGCGAGAAGCACATTCTGAAGTATTTAAGCACTCAAACCACAAAATTTGGAACGAGTCACTTTAGACATCTCGCATTGGTTAAGGCAAATAAAAAATATCCTTGATGCAACCTGGGCTTTCAATAATGAATAAAAATACCCCTATAGCATGCTGTGAAGACTCCACTGTTACAGCCCTGAACATCACAGAAAAACCCACAACTCTGTTGCAGAAAACAGTTTAAAATTGGCACCGAAAGTATGCAACTACATATCCAACAGAATTTTTAACCATACCTCATTTAATAAACACCAGCAGGCCCATACAAGACATGAAACACAAGATATTCAGAAAAATACAGACTAATACAATAAGAAACTCCATCAGTGTGTACACACATATGGAGCTAAATTAAAGACCTAATAGGCAACCCTAAACCTGGCATAGCCCAGTTTGAAGTCCTGGTTGCTACAATCTTTATAGTTAAATATATGTTTATACATATACTTACATAATAATTTATTCCAATAATATTAGTTTGTTATAAATAAAATTAAAGCAATACAAGAAAATTACCCACCAAACCAATTTTCAAGATGTCATTGATCACTTGACCTGCAAAGATCCTTTCTCAGTCAAGCAAAAATAATTTTTTGATGCAATCTCTAGAGTACCACTTTGCATATAACTTTATCACACATGTCTATTGATCAAATGCTTCACAGATACTTTGAGCTCTTATATCCTTTCCCTTGCTTTTACACACATTTTTGTAAACCATGTACAAAGATTCCAAAAAAGGCTGCATTCTAAGACATAAATACTTAGACCTCCAGTGTTTACTTCTCTTTGTACTATCATTCAAAAGAACAAAACTGACTTCTTTAGACCAAGATCCAAGAGGAGTTTATTTAAAGCATGATGCATGGATTTCAACAAAAAATATTTTGAATCAAAGTTAATCACAGATGGGTATCTAGTACTTTTTATTAATTTGAAGTGAACAGGTAAAAATTTGCACAAACAGTTTTGTGGATGCAGAGACAACTTTTTCAAATTTGGATTTCTCTGAAGCGATTATGAAACCCAATTAGCTCTCTTTAGTATGCAATCTTTCTGGTTTGTGTCTATCTATTTACTGAGATAACAAGGTATGCTATTTTATTTTGCTTCTGTTTTAACATACTTGCAGTTTGGTGCTTGTTCTGATTCCCAGCGGTTTAGCTGCATAGCAATTAAGTCAACTGTATTCAGACTGACCTAAATGAAGAGACCATCAACGCTGTCACGTCTCTTGCAAGGTCTCAAATGAGAAACAAGCTCCAAATGAGTCCTACCTCAACGTTACTTTATTTCAAAGAAATGCACCATGTAATCAGAAGAGCTGTATCATGTGTACGTATGTTTTGTACTCTCTATTTTAACAACTTCTATCTATATAAATATTTGTGAACTCCTACAATTTCTTACACAACAACCTCCTCCACTAGATGGCTCTAAATCTCAACTATGTGTATCAAAGCTGTTTGATGACTTACACATGTAAGACAAACAAACAAACAAAAAGTACACCAGCAACCAGTTATTAAGAAAAGCCTCTGATGTTGGCATACTTGCACAGTCAGAACAGACAAAACGTAAATGATTATTTTGAAAGAAACTGATACATACACACCCAACTCCCTCCATACAGTCAGCAAAATTGTTTTGTTATCTTCAGAGTTCAAAATCCAAAAATTTTAGCAGAATGCACATCCTTCATATCCCGGGTGTGAATACAGAGTGTACTTTTAAAAATTCAAGTTGCTTATTTTCTTGTATAGTAAAAAAACTGTACAAGTAAAACAGAACAGAGGTCTGGATGGCATAAAGTAGTGTTGTCCAAGGATATGGCCATATTCAAACACGTCCTTCACCCCAAACACTTTACCCTGCACACAGCTTCCGATACCCATGTAAGTCAGATCTGTCTTTATGAAGCTACACTATGCCATGCAGACTTAGCCAGACACACACGTTACAACTGATAAAAGGTCTTCCAGAATTCATTTTATACCTGTATTGCAAATGGTATATGCCAAGACATCCAGCAGCCCAACCCAAAATATCTTTCAGGTAAAATAATTGATGTATTTCTCTTAAACTAACATAGTTAAATAGATTTACTGATAGCATCCATTTTTTGGAATGAGACAAAAAGAGTACATTTTCAAGACTGAAAAATAAAAAGCTATTCCTTGATAAAAGGTACTAGTAAATACAGTAAATCAGTATCACAACTCTTCTGGTAGTCATGTTTCTCTTACTGATCGCTTCAGTTGCTAGCTTTTTTGGGTTTGGGTTTTGAGGGGGTGTTAGGAGGGTTCTCGACCCCCCCCTGACTGGATCGGTCTTGCAGAACTTGTGGAAAATGCAAATTTCATGTTCTGAGCTGCAGTTACTTTATGAGCAGGTATCTTAATCTTTACATTCTGACTTCATTTGTTGTTCTATCCTTTACCCACAAAAGTGCTACCTACTGCAAAGTCTGCAGGCAACTGATTATATTTTACTTCACCTACAATATCTACACATTGTGTAAACTGAATGATCTGCATACACAGATTTTTAAGTGACATACATCCTTTAAATAAGGAAACTTTGAAAATACATGTTTTCTTTTTGAGGAATTAATCTATCAGTTCAAGGCTAATGAGGAATTAAAGCAAATATTTCTACTTAACAGGTTTACACACTAGTTTTTCAGTGATTCAAAATAAAACCCAGAGACAATAGACAATAAACAACATATGAGAAGTACTATTGCAAGTTCAACGGTTTTCCCTTTCTCCTTTAATATTTAGCACCTCTTCACTATTTTAGTTTTGTTTAAAATAAGAGTAGATAAACACTTCTCCAGTTATCTGTTCTTTTAATGTTTCTTCTTTGGTCATCCATGTTTATCTTCATCTGTTATATTCAAAATGTTAGTAAAGATCTTTCAGTACTGATTCTAAAATCAGACTGAATATTTAGCACTGAACAAACCTAAAAAAGAATACACAAGAGTGTTTCAAAGCATCTATTTTCCAAGAAGAATGCCCAACAAAACTCCCAATTCCTCCACTTCTCCTCTTCCGGTCCCAGTTGTAATTCATTGTCAAACAATATTTTCAATTTTCTTTTAAAGAATATTTATCTTTTACTTTGTATTTGCTATCAGTTGGGCAATTTTCAACTATCAAGTATTTTCACTTAATTCACTTCATTTCAGTTCTTTTTACTATGATTGCAGAAGGAGAACAATAATTGCTCTCCACAAATACTACGGTTTTGAGCAGGTTTAGAGACTAAATATTTTCAAAAATTAATACCCATATTCTGCTAAAATAACAACTTAATCCTACAAACCTGTTTAAATTTTCCTCTGATTTTTTCCAGATCTTCTTGCAGTTTATCATAGGTGGGGTCTTCATATGGGAATTTCTGAATCATCCCTATTAATGAATCCAGAGCTCTTATCCTTTTGCTACAAAAAAAAAAACAAACAGAAAAAACAATGAGCCTACTACAGAAGTTTTTTCAGTTCATCAATATGAAAATTATACTAATACTTATATATAATATATAATAATTCAGTGCAGCCCTCCATTCTTCAATTCAACTTCTCCCACCTAGCTCAGAGTGTGTATTTGATACATATTTAAGCCATGATCAGAAATTAAGCTGCAGCACAACTGACAAAAGTTTTGCTTTTAACTTACTTGCCAGAAGTTGACAAATATTCAAGAATCTTCAGAAATATTTAGATGACTGAGCAAAATTAAGAAATGCAATTAAAAAAAGCTCACCAGAACACATGTTAAAATGGCTGACAGTATTGTGGCAATTATGTCAGATAATTTAATCAAAACTGAACAGAAAAAAATTATGGAGAGAAGAATGAAAGTCCTAGAAAAATGGAGGTAGGGACATCTGGAGGTCATCTAGTCCACCTTCTGTGGAAGCTGGACTAACTTCAAAGCTAGATAAGGTTGCTCAGGGCCATCTCCAACCAGACTTTGAAAATCTACAAAGATGGAGCTTTTAGAGTCTCTCTGGACAACTTCTCCCATCACTTAGTTATGTGCATTGGAAAGGACCTTCTCCTTATGCCCCATCAGAACTTGTTTCAAATTGTGAAAGTTGCTTATTATCCTTTCACTGTGCAATTCTGCAAGGAATGTGTCTCCACCTTACCTAGCACTTCGTCTGACGTGGTACAACTAGGTATCTCCCTTGTCTTCTCTTCTGCAGGCTGAAGAAACCAAGTTCCCTTACCCTATTTTCAGTATCCCATGGTCCAGCATATGATACCACCCTAAGTGGCCCTCTGCTGACCTGTCGTCTGTTTTTTGGTGTTTCTTCAGGCAAAACTGAACAGCATAATTTGAAACAGTATTAAAGGAACAGTAATTTTTTTTACCTTACCTGTTCTTCTCATCCGTGCACTTCTGGAGCAGACACTGCCACGTCAGTGCAAACCCAAGGTAGCTGCCAATCTGCAAATTTATAAGAATGTCATGAGGGAAAAAAAAAACCAAACAACATGCAGCGGATATACTCAAACAGAAATAAAGCACTACATTGTATCCAATTCTTCAGGAAACAAATCACTGGATATAAACATGTTTCTGCACTGGAAAGTTCAGTAAATTAAGTAAGGTAAACGAGGGCTGTGTTACACATTACAACAGTCAGAAAACTTCCTGTAAGAATCTATTTAGCATAGGCAAAAATATTTAAAATGCAGCATAAAAAGCAATTCTGAAAAAAACCAGACATACTTTATGTGTTTTGAACCCTCAGATTTAATAAAGCATGGTAGTAGGGAGACAGTTAGAAAACAACTTATTTAACATGTTTTGGTAAGTATTTATTTTTGCAGCACTGTCAGTTTAAGCAGCCCACACACAGCCCAACAAAAAGGTGTACCAGCTGGACAGAGAGAGCTACCAAAGAGGAAACCACACTTCCCACCCACCC
>NW_020799103.1:8317739-8320408 GCF_003259725.1 Athene cunicularia
CGAGTTAATACACAGACAATTCTACCAGACCTAACTCAAGAGGGTAGCATGGAATCAGAAAGAAGCACAAGGAGATGACTAAGGTAGCCTTGCTGCCAGAACTTTTCATTGTAAGTTTGGACACCAAATGAAATAGAAATATAGGTAAGTTCTTCAATGCACCAACTGGAGTCACTTTCAAAAGTGATTTAGTGTTATCAGAAAAATAACACAGACACCTGAAACAAAAGTTAGCTGACTTTGAGAAACTGAGTCAAAAATTACAGCCTAATCCCACTTGGATCCCGACATCTGCATGTACATACACCTGCCACTTAAACTTACAAAACACTGTTGGACTTGTAAACTCCTGTGGCCTGCAAACCCCTTCAGAGTAGAGTAGCAGTGTCTGGTAGTTCCAGTCTTATGCTAGTTATGTTTGTTTAAATACATAGTGGAGGTTCTTTTTAAGGCCCAAACACGAGTTTGGGATTTAACATCCCATTAAGTGCTCAAATATATTTGAAGTGAGACTTCCAGTTATTTTTTCGTTGACAGAAATGTAAACTGTACTTCCCCAAACTGCTTAGAGACCCAAGGTAAATGAGGGAACTTCTCAGGAAAATTAGCACTGCTCTACCACAGGGGCACAGTGCCAATCTTCTGCTTGAGTCCAAGCACATACTGAGGGATGTGCCCGAAAGAGACACTTTTTAATTTTAACGTCTTACTTTAACTCTGTCAAGCACGGCCACTATTAGATCAGCACCATAATTTTGCCTAAGACACAAAATGGGCTGACAAGTCTAAGATTACCCAAATCTCTCTTTCTCCCATTTAAAATGGCTCACAGTCTACAATCTTACTGTCCTCTCCCGCTTCCTCAATAAGTAAATTAGAACACTTATCTATTATGGTCTGTCTAGGACCATCTTGTGTA
The DNA here is from genome assembly GCF_003259725.1 of Athene cunicularia. Lineage (NCBI taxonomy): Eukaryota > Metazoa > Chordata > Aves > Strigiformes > Strigidae > Athene > Athene cunicularia. Next base: position 8,318,659 of record NW_020799103.1, read on the forward strand.
AAACTATCCAGCTTTGGAGGCTACTGTTTAACACTCTCATCTTGGAACTAGACAGTTGTAGCATAAGCAGGAAAATACTTCATCACTGTACATCTCTGTATCACACCCAAATGCAAACCAAAATTTTACAATAACCATCCTTTCAGAATTAGACAGAAATTTACCTTTTTCACTTCAAAATGGATTAAGGCCATAGCTACTGTTCTGTATGTAGGTGATTAACTTTCTGAAACCTGAAAATATCAAAAGGGCAAATTGCCAAATTACCTAAATTTCTTCAGTAGATTGACTAGATTTAGATTTGTGGTGCAGTACATGAAATAAGGCCTGCCCTGAATCCTCTAGTACAGCTTCCTATCAAAGCTGAAAAAATCCAGTTCAGGTCCAACAGTACTCTAATTACACTGTACAGCACTGAACACACTCCACATTATGATAAACTTTGAGCTGGACATATGAGACAAGTCAAGGTGCCTCACCACCACTCCCAGGTCCTTTTATTTCCAGAAAAGCTTATTCATTCAGGGTTGCCATTGTGTGGCAATACATAGAACTGACTCTATCTACCAAAGAATAATTGTGCCTCAACCAACAAACTCTTCCAGTATTTAGAGATAACAAAGAATAAACAGAGACAGCCAGAATTGCCCCTTCACAGTTCTCTATCCAAACTGTCTCAACATTCCATGTTTTTCCCTAAAGTGAGCCACAATTGAGATGGTACAGGGGAGCCTTTAGCCACAATTTTGGGTTACAAAAATAAGTGTACAGTCCATCACAATTTTTTTCTGAGCAAGCTTGTTTGAATGTTTCTTCTTATCCTTCCTTTCAAAAAAAAAAAAACCCTCAAAATTCCATATAGTAAACAAGCTCAGAAAACATAAAACCATCTATATAACTATTCAAACCAAAATACCACCTTCAGACTAACTTCATGGGTCCTTTTGTAAACATACAAAGCAGCGTAACACAGTACGCATCAGTCTCTGCCTAGCAGTTTCTACACTACAGTAACTTTCTAACGACAAAAACATTGTGATTCTGCAGTATTATCCCATTTACCTCAGACCCAATCTTGGCACCATGGAGGGATCCATACCTCCTTCCCTCAACAACTCCAACGTGACTGCCTTCAGCATACCCCTCCTGATACCCCTCACCATGAAACCTGTAAAAACAAAAGTGTAAACTTTTTTATCACCTATTTTCATTTCGTATCAGATTCACCCTGCACACAAGCAACTCACAGAAACAAAACCATACTGTATCATCTCTGAAAAGCAATTACCCATATTCAGAAATATCACACAACACTGATTTAAATTAAGATGTCTCTATGCCTACTGTAACCTTTTCAGAGAGGTTTATAACAATTTGCCAAGAACAACGCACTCTGCAATCCATCTCAGTACTTTCACCAGAATAACACTAACTACAAGCTCACAACTGGCCAAGTTCGCACCTGGTGGAAGAGCTGAGATCGAGCGGGTCGGTCGCTCAGCAAAAGAAAAGAGAAGAATTTCACTCGTGTTTTTTCCTCCTCACCCCTTACCCACTCTTCACCACGCTCACTACCCCGCCCTTCACCCCTCACTTTCTCCTCTCAGCTCCTACTGCCGGCTGTGGAGGCCCAAGCCCAGACCGAGGCCCAGGCCCAGGCCCAGGCCCGGGCCCGGGGCTCCCCTCTCTCCGTCCTAGGCCGACGGTAACTCGCGGCGAGCGAGGAGTCCTGCCCCGGCCACGCCCGCCC
>NW_020799103.1:8320458-8329460 GCF_003259725.1 Athene cunicularia
GCCTAGTACTGGCATCGCTGGGGGACACCGCGGTGCCCCGCCGGGAATCGCGGCGTGAGCTGGAGGTGGCCCGGGAAAAAAGTAGAATTAACAGTGAAAGGATCAATTTTGGTCTTTTCCCCGTGAAACTGTCAGTTGTGGTAGCGGGAGAAGCGGGAGGCTCGTTTCCAACCCCCTAAGACCTGGGCTCCCATACAAGCCGGTTTTGCGTTGACCTGAGGGGTTTCTGATTGTCGGGTAGTCTATTTTTGATGTATATACCCAAAATGTAAATATTTTTGATGTAAATACCCAAACCAAAGTTCAGTGTGCCATTCTAGACTGCTTTATTAAAACATTTATTTGTTATCAGCACTGGTAAAAGAAAGCATTTACACTTATTTATAAGCATATATTATGATGCCAACCCACACTACTGTAATGCAGATTCTGAATGAAAACGTGGCTCCGAGCACGCCAAAGTAGTCTGCTAATCCGAGCGGGGGTACAGGGTGTCTGTTATCCTCAGAATCAAACATGGGAGGGCAGACGTCTCGAAAAGACAGGTTTAAAATCCAGAGATGGGTCTAAAGAAAAACTAAAACTACATTAGAGTGAAAATAAAGTCATGCTACTAAAGGTTTAGCTAACTAGGTGCAGCAATCACAATTCATTAAAAATGCTCCATCGCAACAAGTTTGACTGATTTATATGGAGCAACTGTAGTCAGCTGGCCAGCTCGTTTTCTGCATTAATTTAAAGTGCAGATTTCACAGGATCTCACGTGAAATCACTGAAGGTTTGCCAGATGTGAATACTTACCCGCTCTACAACCACACCATCACAAGCAAACACATTCTGTTCACTGATGTCAGCGGAAATGTAAGATGTCTTTGAAGGTTTCCTCTAAGGTAATAGCTACGATTTAAATCTTGCTTCGGACGTTATTGAAAAACAAGTTCTTTGATCTCTGTGGATAGTGGGATTGATGAAAAATGCTGAAAATACAACGCATTGGCGAGAAGACTATGAACACTCGCCTCACTTGGGGGCATTCTTACCCTCACCATTACCTTCAGCAATCGGTCTCACCCAACAGGGTTCCTGATAAACTTGCTGCATGCCTAGACTGTCACAAATTCACCCCGAATTCAGAGTCCTAATAATGTCTTTTTTTGCACACTTATTTGCTTTCAAGGCATCTCTGCTTGAGATGAAAGCACCTCAGCTTTCATTGCATCTGAAGCTGCCTGAAAGCAGGGTTGGCTTCCATACATTTTTTGAGGAAAGAAAGTACATTTATGTAATTTATTGTGTCATTCTCCATTTATATACAAAGTACACTGGCAGAGTAGAAAGAGTGGTCCCAAATTTTCCAGGAACACAGTTTCAGTGCTTTGAGCACAGGTAAAGTTGATACTGTTGGCTCCTGAATGAAAGATTTATAGCTTTTTACACTTCCCCGAAGTGGAAATGGAGATGCCCAGTATCTCCTTTCCTGCAGCCTTCCCACTACTCTAACAACTCGTATTTGCACATCATAGCTTCCAACTGAGACTTCACAAGGAGACATTTGACACCTGACCTTTAAAAACCTTTTAGGGCTGTAAAATGTACTATTGCAAATGAAAGCACTGCAATTGTCCTACTGTCTTTGAGAAACTATGATCAACCGGGATGCATCGTGAATGGTGGTGGTGATGTTTACATTCCCACAGAACCAAAGGCAACCGTGTTTCAGGGTTTTGCACACCAAGTTCCTGACCGAATCAGGTGTCTGATGGTAGGGAAAGCATTTCCAGTAATCCTTCCATTTCAAGCTGTGATCTTGTCAGATTTTATAAGCAAAACAGCCAGGTCTGGTCAGAGCTTGGATGGGAAACCTCCAAGGAAAACTAAAGTGCTCCAGGAAGTGGTGTGGGTAATTTAGCTCCTGGCATTCCTTCCTCCGTCTGAGTAAATATTGAACCAACCTCTAACCATGCTTTTGCAGTAAGAAACATCGTGCTGCTGGTGGAAGATGCAAATCCAAAGGTGTCAGCAAATAGGGTCACTAGAGAGCTCAAGATGCTGTTTGCAAGTGTAAGGTTGCTCATCTTTGCTCTCTTGAGCAATGTTCACGAACAACGACGTTACATCTAGATAAAATATATCTGGTTGGATTAAACAGTTTTCCCTCTGAGCTCTGTTATTTGCTGTGTTTCCCATCAAAACCGTGCTTTTTCTTTAGCAGAAAAGTAAAAGTGGATATTTTGGACCAAACTTTAAAGGTTCATATTTATTTTGTTTTGTTTTGTTTTTACAAAAAGAACTTGAAAGATATCTAATGTTCAAAGAAAACATAGTGGTGGATCAAAACTGGAAATGAAAAATGGAAAAACAGAATGCCCCAAGCCTGAAAACTTTTGAAATAAAACAACTGAAAAAACAGGACCACATCTCCCAGTACACGCGGAGCAGAAACCCTCCGGATGTGTGGCAGTGGCTCAGCACAAAGGAGAATGGGAAACACCATGGGAGATGTTTGCCAGCCAAGTAATCTGCAATTCCTGTAACTCACAGTATTTCCAAACAGAAACATTCAGTCTCTTTTCCTGCCAGAATTCGATTTACTTCTCAGGCAAAACTAACCAGTTTTCTCCCTGTCTGCACTGTTGAGTATGGTTTCCACTTCTAAAAGGGAGCAGCCTTCCACCCACACGATTTTTTGCATTTTGCAGGTGGATTTTGCGCAGCTGAAAAAGAATCACACAAACCACACCTGATAGGGAATTTTTCTATCTCCACAAGGAATCACCTCCTCCTAGCAGCTGGGGGTTAGCACTCCTTTTGGTGTCCGGCACCTTGAAGGCTGCCAGCACTGTGAATGGCAGGGTTTAATGACATAAAGGAAATATGAAAGGAATGTTTTATAGAACAGATGCAAATTCCTAACTGCTTTATTGCAGATGACCAGTATAACTGATGATGTCTACAGGTAGCACTCACCATCCTGGATCTACAACTACCTGAAAGGAGGTTGTAGTCAGGTGGGTGTCAGTCTCTTCTCCCGAGTAGCAAGTGATAGAACAAGAGGAAACAGCCTCAAGTTGCACCAGGGGAGGTTTAGATTGGATAATAGGAAAAAATTCTTCATTGCAAAGGTTGTCTTCACTGGAACAGGCTGCCCAGGGAAGTGGTTGAGTCACCATCCCTGGGAGTATTGAAAAGACACGTAGATGTGGTGCTTAGGGACATGGTTTAGTGGTGGACTTGGTAGTGTTACATTTATGGTTGGACTTGGTGATCTTAAGGGTCTTTTCTGACCTAAACGATTCTATGATTCTATTCTGTGATTGAATGGTGAGGGATGGGAAGAAAACAGGACACACTCACACGGCTTAAAACTGAGCTTCACTCATTTGTTATATTAAGAGAATAATGATTTAGGACTAGATGGAGTGTCCCTCACATATGCCAAGGTCAAAAATTAATGAACTGTTTCCAAAATTCTTCCATAAAAGAGCCTTTTCTTAGATTAGCTGTCTCACATGGAGCTCATCGGTAAGTAGTAGCAGACAAACCTGAATCCCAGCCTTGGCATTCACTGCCTAACTTTGGGAAAACCCCTTTGTCTCTCTGTGCCCTTGTCTGTTGTACCTCAGCTATGCCACTTCACAAGGGCCACCATCTTCACACGGCTGCAGCGGAGCCAGATGCCATGGTTTGCTAAAGGTCCTTGAAGTCTCTAGACTAAAGGAGTAACAAAAGAGTCAGCTAGATTTCTGTATTGAAGATGATTTTTTTTTATTGCAAATGTACACATTACACTACTGATAATGCACAGAAATTTAAAAAGCTATCGTTTGCTAAAATTTCATGATTACAAAACTTCACAAAATTTATTACAACTAAAAAACCCACCTTCAAGAGTATATAAATAGAATTTTGAGCATAAATAACAGTAACAAAATAAACAGATGTATGTATTCAATAAATTAATTATAAATATTGCATTGGCAATGAAGTGCTAGGTCAGAAGAACAGCAGTATTTCCAGTAGAGCTTTTTTTGATATAGAAATCTCTATTATAAATGAACCTTTGGAAATGAGTAGAATCCCCGAACCCTTTTCACACTTTTTTTTTTTTTTTTTTTTTTTTTTTTTTTTCTTTGGTTTCACCTTGGTTATTCCTTCATCAAATCGTTACAACGGGAGAACAGAACTGAAGACATCAGACATCCGTGTTTTGGCCATGAGGTATTCATAATCCCTTCCTACCAGAAGAACAGTGTGGCTGACCCAGTTCTGTGGCATTTAAGTCACTAAACTGTCTCTCCACTGATTTCCACGGATGCAGAATCAAGCCTGGAGGGAACCTGAAAGATTTGCTGATGGTTAAAGGTTAAACACAAAATCTATTTTGCAACTGATTTGACCTATACATCATCCATTTTCAGTCTTTCTCTCCGTTTGCTAACAACATACTTGCTTATATACAACAGAACCTCAATTTAAACACTAATTTGAACTGCTCATTCCCTACGTGATGAATATAAATGCTCGTTCTGTGCACTCTTCCAACCACACACTGAATTCTCACTAGTGTTAGCGAGAACTGTCTGCTGGATGATGCTGATGCCACAGTGAACATAAATTATCCTACAAAAGAAATCAAAGATCCCGTTTTCCAAAGTACCCTTTAGCAATAAGGGAAGGGAGAATTTTTTTCCTTTTTTCCCTTATTTCCTAAGGGAAGAAAAAGCACAATGTACAAGCAGAATTGTTTTTTTCAGTGGTATGCTTTCAATAGAAAGTCTTCCCAGAACATTGTCAGCAGCTTTTCAAGACACAGTGTTAACTCTAGTTTGCGTAACCATATTTGCTAGGTTTTCCTTAATTGTATTTTGGTCCAAATGTTTGTCTTTAAGGCCTCTGAAGAGGAAAAGGCTTTCTGCATTTGCTTCTAGAAGCAGAAATAGCAGGTGAACATATGTGGTAATGAAGTAGATGTAGATGAATTGTAAGTATTTCATCATCACCACGGTAATGGATGATGAAGATGATGAAGCTGCTAAGATTTTCTTATTTAACCCTTCTTTTCCAAATTGAACTATGGATAGGCAACTTAGACTATGGAATAGCCTGTGGGCACTCATTTCTTACAGGTACAATGCATTGCAAGGAAAAGGTTGGCTCCATACTGAAATATACAAAAAAGTTCGAAATATCACTACATGAAAAGCTAAAAAGCCTGCAGTATTCTGCAGCATTTCTTTAAAAACATGTATGTGTGATCAGAGTCACTTCTGAAAGCTAGGGCTCTTCACGGGTGACAGTTTGGAGGTGATGCCAAAGGGGTCCATGCTGTCCGTTTCGAGAGGCGAGGAGTACACCTCCGGTTCAAAGGCCTGGCTGTAATCACCGTATTCACCAAAGTCTGTTGACTCCACCGGCACAGTGTTGATCATAGGTAAGAAGTGAGATAGTGGAAGGAAATCTTTTCCTTTGAACTGTTGTCTTTGCTTGGCACTACTCAAAGACACCGATATTCCGTATTTTTTTGATTTATATACATTGTAGCCATCGGGACGAATCTCCTCTTCAAAGGAACAGTCCTCAGTGGAATACCTGAGCTGAACAGCAAGGAGTAAGGAGAATTACAAATACACCCACCAGACTCACCGTACTCAACCACAACATACAACTTGGATGCGATCACCCCTTCTCCCTCTGCTGTCAGTGGGGGTGTCTCTCTGGCTTGTCACGGGTGCCCCAATCCGGTGCTCCTTGCAAACCCTGCTGCCAGATCCATGCTGGTGAGCTGCCTGCTGCCTCCCTGCCTGGCTGCTGCAGGGATGCAGGTGGGACCCATTGCTCTGGTGACTGCTCTTCTAGTGATGGACCACAGCCACCATGATGAAGTGCCCTGAATTGGTCAGGCCGTTGGGCAAGGTAATTGTTTTCCATCTGAATTTCCAACTGAAATATTCATTCTGTTCTATTCTATTCTATTCTATTCTATTCTATTCTATTCTATTCTATTCTATTCTATTCTATTCTATTCTATTCTATTCTATTCTATTCTATTCTATTTTCTATATTCTATATTCTATATTCTATATTCTATATTCTATATTCTATATTCTATATTCTATTCCATTCCATTCTTCCATGAGAACAGCACATAGTATGCATTTTGTGTTACATTAAAAGACCTAATCCAGAACTCCTGAAGCTAATGCACATCCATCGCATTAAATAAAACTTGAATCCTGGGTGTATACTTCTCCACAGCTACCACACTTACCCTGTCTTGAGGTCAGGGAAAAAAGAATCTCATATGACAGTGCTCATTTAGATAAATTGTCCTTAATTGCTGGCAGTACTTAACTACAGTCATGAGACCTAATCTAACAATCCTCAGGTATAAAACTCTGGGTCTGTTAAGAGATTTGCCTGTATAAGGGCTTCAGGATCAGGTCTGTAGAAAGGCAGTGCTATCAGAGATAGTGCTTACACAAACATGGTCAACCAGTAAAACAATACTAAAAAGGTAGTTGCCATTTTTTTTTTTACTCAGCATTTGCTGAAATTACAAAAGACCAGTTAACACAGTGTTATTTGCTCACTAGACATTAGTTACAACTATCAAATTAATAACAGCACAAGTTAAGATTTTGTATAGAAGAATGTATTTTCTTAGGTATGAATTTGTAGAATTCCATTTGTGATGTACTGTACAGATAGTATATGAAGGGTTTATCTCACCAGCTCAGACCTTTCCAGATCCTTGCACTGTATTTCTTACAACTCCAGTGCTATTTCAGGTTCAGCCACTACAGGTGATTGAACTCATGGTCAATAAAAGGCAATTGCTGATTATGTCTCAGTCTGCAGTGATAAAAGTGTCCTTAAATGAATGATCTGCCTGTCTGAATAGAGAGCATATTTCATACTCCTTGGTCCTTTCTCAAACACCCTCAATAACATGAGTACAATTAAGTGCATGCATTTGGTTGTCTTTTAAAAGCACTTTTTAAACTAATCAAGTAATTTTAAAAAAGGAGTTTTATCCAGAAAAAATTATGCAATATTTATCTTTCTACACACATTATATCTCAGAAAAATATGTGTCTATGATACAAATTTATGGCTGAATTGTTAGCTGTCTTTATTTCTATGAGTGCTCAGCCTCACTAACAAGGATGATGAAATAAAAAAGCTTCTTGAGCAAGTGCGCATTACAAATAACAGTTATTGATTACACCTCCCATGTCTCAACTATATCATCCCCTCTTCATTTCATTGGCATGGTCTCTAGTGTATTTTTCTAAACAAGTACCAAATGCACTTTAAGTATTTCCAGATTTTTTTTTTTCCACAGGAGGAATTTACTGTATGTCAGTATATTAGGCAGCTACACCATTTCCCCCAAAACTACAGACTACAGCACACTGCACATTCGAAAATCAACCCTAGTTACCAGTTTTCCGGTGTTAAAAAAAGGAGTGCAAGTGATTGCCCACTTCAGTCCCCAGACACCGTATTTGCCCTTTCATTCTACTCCTGAGCATAGCACTGGTAAATCAAAGAATTGCCTGCAGAGCTGCCTGCCCGAGCTGTTAGCAGAGAGCTGGCAGCAGGTGTCCACAACACAGAGATGCGACAGCATGGCTACATGCCGTTGTATTTTCAGAAAAAAACCCGCAATTAATACTGTACACAAACAAACACAGTCTCAGTCAATGCATATTCATATGCCTTCAAAAACAGCATTATAAGAAAGCTCTTTTAAAATTCTGTGACTGCTAAAGTCCAGCCAGCAGCTCTGATGGGAGTGGGATCCAGGTTCTGCTTTGTTTTCATTGATTATTTTACTTTGGATATACATTAAAACATTAAGCTAATAATTGACCTACCATATTGTCTGAACCTATGCACCTTACCACAGCATGTATTGATTCTAGCCCAGAAAAGCAAGGAAATTCAGAAAGAAAGGCTTAATTCTATGTTATATACACATTCAAAAACATCACTACATCAATATTGCTCTTATTAAAGATACTGGGAGTTTTGACAATGGGCCAAGTCCTTGCCCAATTGAAATCAGCAGAAATTTTGCCAGAGTAATCAAAGCAGAATCAAGCTGTATCTTTACTATGGCATAATAAAAAGCCACCGGTCGCTCTGTGAAACTCAGGCTCCCATAAAGCAGCTATACATAGACTGCATCTGAATCTTACTCTTCATATTCTAGAGTTGGCAGCTTATTCGTGTGGCTTAAAACCCAAGTTTATATTGCTGATGATGCCTAGCTGATGTGCTAAGGAAAAAGCATGACCTAACAGCGGGTCATTCAGCTCCCCAAGCTCTTGGGAGTCGCACAGGTGTGCGGTTGTCCCAGGTCAGGAGTGGGACAGTGGCTCCCCACTTCTTCCCCTCGAAATCCTCTGTTTGGTGCTGCCTAAGAGATGGCAACCTCCTGTTTCTGGGACTTGCATGCCTGGCAGCCATCTGGCTGCATCTCCTTTCCAAAAAGTAATCTTGGGTTGATTTGTTTGTTTGTTTGTTTTTCAGAATACTTGACCTGAACAGTGAGCAATTATTCACATTCTACGGCATGACTTCATTTAGTTCTGTGGCAGAAACATAACCACCCACCAGTGAGGTTTTTTAAAAATAATTTTGCCCTGGATTGTATTTTCAGTATTTTTTGCAGGGGAGGTGCAATACAGACTTTGCTTTCTAAATTATGTTTCCTTGGTGCCTTCTAATAATCCTGGCGGTCTCTCGGGCAGTAAGAGTGACAAGAATCACCGATCCCACCGAGAAAAGGGGCGGGGGGGGTGTCGGGACCTGAAGGCTTTGTTAACCCATCACCAACCGCAGCCATAAATAACTATGTCAGCCCTTTGGTCTCGTCTGCCCTTCCCGCACGGCGCCCGGGCTGGGAATCTCCCTCGGGAAAGGGAAGCCCAGGCAGAGCCGCCGGGAACCGGCGGGACCGGGGGGACCGGGGCGTGTGTGTGTGTGTGTGTGTG
>NW_020799103.1:8329510-8356197 GCF_003259725.1 Athene cunicularia
CGGATATAGAGCCCGTTTCATAGCGGGAATTGGTCGGATCGGGCACTCCCCCCGAAAATATTGATCGGATGACATCATTTCGCAGGGGACACCCTGAAGTCGCTCCGTCCCCATCCGCACCTCCGAGCTTCCCCCCACCTCCCCCACACACACACACTTCGAGTCTCCGGTCGCGCCTTTCCCCGCCCGGCCGGACTCCGCGGCCCGGGGTTGCCCCGAGGGGACGGGACGGGACGGGACGGGCAGCACTGCCGGTCCCGCAACCCCTGCTCCGGTGTGAGCGCCGGGAAATGGACCGGGGGTGGGCGTGTGTAACCCTAAACCCACCGAGCGGCGATGCGGAGGTGAGGGACCCCCCCCTTGTCCTCCCTCACGGCCGCAGCTCGGCTCCTGCCTCAGCTCTGGCCCAGCCTTTATTAACCTTCTCAGAAAGAAAAGAGCTTCGCCTTCGGGAAATGCTTTTTAAACCTCGGGTCACCTCGCAGGGCAGGGGGGCGAGCGGTTCCCGGCAGCCCTGACCCCGGCAGCCGGCGGGGCACAGCCGCACGCCTCCCGCGCCGCGACGGGGCGGCCCGGTACGGCCCGGTACGGCCCGGTACGGAGCCTCTGGGCGGGCCGGCGCGGCTCCCGGGCTTTATTACCGCCCAGCCATCCCCGGCTGTGTCACTAGATGGAGCCTGGCACCTGGGCTGCGGGCTGGCCTCGCCTTTGGAGAGCTGCTGGCTCGGAGGGGGCTCTCCGGCTCCTGTTCGTCCCCATCTGTAGGAAGGGATTTGAGGGGAAAGAACGTGTGTGTAGTCAAAGAGCATTGCCCCCAGCCAGCGGCCCGAACGAAGCATCAAACAGGATTTTTTCTGGTCTCTGTGTGAACTTTTTCCACACGGGCTCCTCCCTGGGAGCTCACTCAGTGAGTGCACCAGGAGAGATGGGAAGAAGCACCCACACAGGCATTTGGGTTTGTTCCACGTGTTTTGCATGTCAGGCACACTTCAGGGGATTGTTGCTGAGTTTTCTGCTGTCCATCCAAGCTGAGCATTAAAGGAATTTTCCCAGATCTCAAGAGATAAAATGGGTACCGCTGGCATTTCATAAAGCAAAAAAAATCCTCCCCCCACAAGACACATTCAATAACCATTAAGAAAAACATAACCCCATGCCTCCAGGAATTTCTCTGAAGCAACAAAGTTCCCATCAACTTCAAATACTGTTTTTATATTTTGCTACCTGTTTACTTTCATCGTTTCGTCTTTACACTTGCATTTCCCTTCTATAGACCCTCACACAAATAACTTTGCTTTAAGAGCAATCCCAGTTCAGTGAGGCTGTGCGCACAGGTGAAGTCATACAGACACAGAGCCTGCAGGGCTTGCACTTGTACAATTGCTTACACTTAGGATCATGTGTAACTTACAGTACTGTAGTTAATGATGTTGATCAATCAGAGTTCGAATGATCGGGGTCTTGCATCAGAAGTTTCCTGGAGCAAGGGATTGTTTGTCACCAACCATTTCAGAAACAACTACTGATTTGGATTACCTTTGGGTTTGTTTGTTTGTTTGTTTGTTTGTTTCTTTTATGGTTAGCTTGAGACACCCAAAAAGAGACCAGTTTTCTCTGCATGCTCGATGAACAATTCATAAAAATGAGGAGCACTTCACTTTTGGGTGTCTCCTGCTGCATCCTCTAAATCATGGGCTGATTTGAGATACTCTGGCCTTTCAAACATCACAGAAGTTCGCAATATTATAAACCCAGTAAATAATACCAAGGCATCTGAGACCCTAATTTTTTTTTTTCCTCTACAGAATTCTGCAATGTTATTACATGACTGCTACAAAGGCAGTTCACTGCCCTGCAACCCTGGGCCCCACAGCAGTTGTGCATGTAACTCATCCTGGCTACATATGCATTCTTCAAGGTATCGAGCACCCACCACACACAGAGGTTATGATCTGAAATGAATCTGAAAGGCTTTTTTAGTTCATTTTGTCTTACATCTCAGTGAATAGAAGCTATTTTATGATTACTATTTCTGCTGTACTATGATGTGAGTAATATTCACAATCGTAAGTATTCATTTTCTTCATCAAGAAGTCAAACTTCTTTCAAGTGGTAAGGAATTGATGCTTGCAACATGTTTATTCACTTCAAGTTCCCTTGTGAAGATCAAAAATTGAGCAGAAAAGGAAAATCATTTGCACTAAATTTTTCAAATCAGTGTGAGGTGACTGTAGGTAAGAATTTCCTAACAATTGATGGAAAGCTTTTAAAAATTTTCATTGTTACTGTTGCTGATGTTATGTGGGCTGAAGTTTAAAGGTTCATATCTAATCAAAATAACAGAAAATAAAGCAATTAATTTTTTTGAATAGTCTCTCTTGTTATAGGAAGCTTTCAATCTAAATAATTTGTCCAAGCTCCTCTGTAGTCAGTGACAGAGGTAAGTGCCTCCAAGTACTTATCTGGACTGAATAGTACCAATCCTATCTCAAAACAGCTGTTTAAGAGGTATGAGTCAAGTAATCTCTGGAAGTGCCTATTTCTTTATTGGCTCTGGAAAAAAAAGAAAGCCTAGATGATTAACTATTTTTAGCTAGAGCTAAATGAGCTAATGAATCTCACTAGTTTCAAAATATGAGTTGCAACATGTGATTTTCTGTTCCTATCTGTGTCACTGAACTTTATCATTTATTGGCATCTTTTTACCAGAGTTCAATAGAGCGTGGTCCTTTGCATGTTCCTACAAATGTATTTGCAGAGGAAAAATTATTTGCAGAACAAATGTGTTACAGGGTAAATCACACTATCACTTCCAGTGCTGGACCTGCTCCCTATATAAACAGAGCCTGACACAAGGAAACCTGGTAGTGTAGGACTTTTTGATTTTATGAGGATAGGAAAAAAGCAACAACCAGGAGGAAAGTCTCGTAGAACAAAAATACCTCCTGACCAAATAGTACACAACTGCAAAAGCATTTTCACCTGTTGTAATGAATCATTTATTTCCACTACACTTTTCAATGTCCCAATGTAATTTCTGCAGAACAAGAACTTCAGCTTTCTGTAATCCTGAAGATGAACTAAATGTGTTTTGGAAGAACATAATTACCTTTATTTCAAATTCAAACATCCAGAAATCCTGGAACATACCAAAAAGATAAGAGGGCTTGTGCCTCACTGGGCAATAATATCATTGGAACCAGTGGAAATGAAGCGAAGGAAGGTGGAACCAGTGGAAATGAAGCCAAGGTCACAAATAATGATCAGAAATAGGGCATGAAGCCACCCATGAATAGAAGGTGGTCATAGTAGGCCACATTGTGGTAGAGATCAATGGAAAAATTACATAGGTGAGTCACTCAAGAATGAGTGAGGGTCAAACTGAGATGAATGAGATGTTTTTCAGATGAAGAGATATCTGCTCAATAGTAGAATAACTTCAGAATGTCATGGCGAAAGCTTTGGATATGTAAGTCATTGAAGAAAGAGGAAAACAGTACAGAAACTTTAAAGACTTTCTGCTTCCTTTGAGGTGTCTTTGGGATCTCCCACAGATATAGCAGTAGACATTACACAAATGTAATCCAATATTACTTTTGAGAAGAGATTTGTAAGTCTTTTTCCCTTTTCTCTGAAGTCAGAAGCGGGAGAATTACAGAGGCTGTAAATACTCTGAGGGAAGTAAGGTCCCAAGCAGAGCTAGAGATGTTAGTGCTGATTCCTTTGGTTTCTGATTTCTGCTGTAGTTCCTGCATGTCATTGCAGAAGTGATAGCAAAAAGAAAGCCTTTATTTTCCCTGTGGCAGAGGGCCAGCGGAACAGTCCAGTCCTTTCTCTTGCTTCTGGAAGAGAAGAGTATGTCAGGCAAATGAGGGAAGGCAAAAGTGAGGACATAGTACACTGCGATATGTGGTTATTTGAGCACGAGGTTGTTCTATAAAGAGCCTTATCAGCACAACACAAGTTAAAAAACCTGCCTAAGAAGGAGAGGTTACTCCACCATATGTCAAGGACTGCTCTGCTTCCCAGCTGCTTCTGCAATCCAAGAGGCATAAAGGTGACAATATTTCTCCCTGGGCTGTGAATGAGCGCAGAATTGAGATTCCACAGCTCCCGCTGTGTGCGCCCACTGACAGGATGTCATACGATGGGATGAGCATTCATGGAGGCTCTTCCCAAATATCACAAGTATAATAGTCCCCAGTGAAATTTGTAGGATCCAAATGCATCAGATGCTTAAAGATTTTTCAAATGATCAACTTCTGGAGGGGTTCCTCTTCTAAAACTGCTCTGCTAAAGAAGGTCAACTTGCTGGAGAGATTGTTGCTACTGTAATTTGTAGTTGCATGTGTTATTGCTCGTTCTTTCCAACGAACACAGACAACTAATTTCAAATATCTCTCACCATTCTGTTATCTAATGCTTTCTTAACTATTGCTATCAGTCAATGCATTCCTGAGAGCAATACTTAGCCTGGAATTGACTTGAAGCTTTCACAGTCAGATGATATCTTCTGATTAAGTCTACTCTAAAGCTCACAAAGTCCTGTCAGCTTCAAATGGCCTAAATGCATTTTTTTTTGTCACTGTAAGCATTATTTCATACTTTGGAAATACTTCATCCACTCCATCTTTTCTCTGTGCTATGAAATCCTTTGTAATTCTGGTATAGAAGAAGCCTTACTGATATTCTGGGAGAATATTTGGCTCCAGTAACTCTCCAGCACCTTATTTACACTAAATCAATGAAAGGGGTTTTTTTTATTATTTTTTAAGCAAACCTGCATCCTGCAGCAGAAATGAATAATTGCAACTTTCTTGGCCAGTAGGTTACATTTTAGTTTCTAGCTTGACCTAGGGAGTAATGACTCTGCACTTTGCTTATGCAATATGTTTGTGAAAATCACGAGGAAAGCTTTTTCAGAAAAGAGTAATTCTAGCTCACCAGCTTCTCAGTCAACAGTGGTATCTGTGGAGCATTTACCTGTACTCTTTTCTTGTCAGCGGCTAAATAATGTTGCCTTTATGACAAGTTCCAACTCCACTGGAAATATTTTTCCTTTAATAGACAGACAATGGGCCAGTAGAAGAAGATGATCACAGAATCTTCTAGATTGGGAAAGCCCTTGAAGCTCCTCCAGTCCAACCATGACCCTCACACTGACCGTTCCCAACTCCACCAGATCCCTCAGCGCTGGGTCAACCCGACTCTTCAACCCCTCCAGGGATGGGGACTCCCCCCCTGCCCTGGGCAGCCCATTCCAACGCCCAACAGCCCCTTCTGCAAAGAAATCCTTCCTCAGAGCCAGCCTGACCCTGCCCTGGGCAGCTTGAGGCCATTCCCTCTTGTCCTGGTGCTTGTTCCTTGGGTCAAAAGACTCATCCCCCCTCTCTGCACCCTCCTGTCAGGGAGCTGCAGAGGATGATGAGGTCTCCCCTCACATATAAGATATACCACAAAAAGAAGAGAACAGATATGCTACCAGAGTTTTGCTTCAAACTCACAAGAGTGCATACTTGGAGCTGTGGTCAAATGATGTTTAAGTACATCAAAAGCCCTGGAGAGCCAGAGTTAATCAGGTGATGCTATTCTGTCTGATATAGTGACACTTACCACAAAATCAGTCCCAACGAGGGACTAGGAAGCTGGGATGTGCAAGGACTTCAGCAACGAGACCAATACAGGCACACTAAACCAAACCTGACCCTGAAGCAATTTCACTGAGTTATACCTGGGATGAATTTGTTACATAAAGGTCTAACTTGTTTGTTTTCTCTGTTAAGAAGGACACTGAGCCAGGGGCTCTCAGGTGTGATTTTTGGGAAGTCAGAAGGAGTGGGATGAAAGAGGTTTAACTATGCCTGTTTGTTTGGTGAGGCACTGAATCCCCAACTACTCTTGAAGTCGGGGCTCCTTTATATCTGGGAATGTCACTGTAAGTCTGCTTAAAGGCAGACTTTCTCTCAAAAGCCCCTATCATAATAATCCTGATCTGTTGTAAAAATGATACTGGAAAGACTTTTAGTCATGAAGATGATAACAGATTACATCACTAATAGTATTTGGTAGGCTTATGGCCATCTAAGTGGTATTTTAGCTAGACTCAGGTTTGACTGAGAACCTATGGGACACTTGTTATGGCTTATGTGATGCTGAGGATCAGACTACTCTATAGTTGTCCCTGATGGCCCATAAAGGTCAGATACCTTTGAGAGGTTCATCCGAGGCTTTACAGCATGTACAATTACACACTGTAGCTGTCTCAGGAGGATGATCCCACACCACTGAGTCATAGAGTCAATGGAACTGTGTATGTGCAAACACATATGTAAACAGGTGTGCTAACAAAGAGCTAGGTTTCCTCATGGCTGCTGTCAGCAATAACTACTTTCTAGGCTTGCCTTTGTGCTTTCTTAGGGGAGGCTTGAGGGGTCTGAACTGCTGCAGAGCAAGAGACCTCCATTCCTTACTTACTGTTAAGTCACCATTGTATTCTGCTAAAAGTTGTGGAAGGTTTCTAGTCCTACCATGGTTTGATGAAGATGGCACTGATTTTTTCTGTGAGAATCCTACACTTGCCAATATATACATAAGATCAGCAGACACTTGGCACAGTGAGTCTCCTGAAGGACAGAGGTGGAGAAGTGCCTGACTTCAGATTGTCCCTATACAGGTGAGTTTCTGATTGCTTAATCCTGTTGAGACTGAAGGATGTGAAAGGTCTGGGGAACTTCTGCCTCTATTCCAATGTAGATAGCTGTGGGGATTTTGGATCTGGGCTTCAAACACTTGACCAAGATCAGATAAAAAGAAGTATGAGGTCTATGCAGTACAAATTACAACAATTTACCATGCTGTGGAGTAGACAAGGCAGAAAGAGGGTTAAGGAAACCAGCTAAGACTCACAGTTTTCTTGCTGCCTATTATTTCATGCTATACTCTGCTGCTTATCATTACTAGGAATTGCAAGTCACTAACAGAACCGTATAAACTGTTATAGAGATGTAAATGATTATTGAACGCAGTTGAACGTTGTGTCAAAGTGTCAATTCAGTCCACAAGCGCTTATTCACCTACTGTCATCACTTCTGATTATTATGATACTACAGGAAGGACACTTACTGAAACGATGAAGCCCTTTATGAAACAGTTCTGAACAAATGTAAACTTAAAAAAGTACAGAGTTTCTTAATGGCATCATTTAAGGCTGTTAAGAACCTTTTGCACACAGCAATATCCTCAGCTTCTGAAAGACAAAGTGATTGAGCCGAATCACAGAAGAGTAACTTTCACCCCAGCCCATATCCTGGGCCTAAAACCATGGAGAAATATCTTAGAAGAAATAAAATTCTTGGCAACTCCTCCAAAATCCATTTAGTAGATGGAGTTAGTTTACCTGGATTTTCAACTGTGATGGTATCTTCCCTCCCTCTTCACAAGACACCCAGACTCAATCTTTAGTGTAGGTGATGGCCAACTAGAAAGTTTTTAGAGTGGCTTTGCTCAGGAGGCAAGAGTTGAAGATTATTGATAACTGTTCTTCCAATTGGAGGTCAGAGGAAATCATTTTCTGCTGAAAGGAAGCCTATAACATAACCGTGGAGTGCCTGCACAATTTACCAAGAATCAGGAAACTGAGTAACTTTCCCTGATGCTCCTTATTGCAGCTTCTTAACTAGTCACATTTGCTACCATGAAACATGGCTGTCGGACATTTGGGGTCAAGAATTGATGGCCAAAGGTTATTGAAGCATCCTGCCAGTGCAGCTAAAATTGACCTTTACTTGACAAAGCAGAAGTAACGTGGGATCTAAGAGAATGGTATTCAAATAGCCAGTCCATCCAAAACATTGCATTTGGATTGATTCTAATCAGCCATAATTTCCTAGTTTAATGGCCAATTAAAAGGCCATTTGAAAGTAAGAGAAGCAGAACAAATCAGCATGGGAAGAGCCTGGATGGTCTTTAGAAAGTGATTCAAGTTTACTTAGGTTTTACACATCTGACTAGTGAGAAAATTAGTATGTAATGGATGTCTTACTCTAAAAGTAATTCAGATTCATTAAATAACTTGTTTTAGTATGAGACAAAATCTGAAGCATCGCTGAAAAGTGAAATGAAATACCTGCATTAAAACAAGGGATTTATCTACCTAAACATCACAGCAAATATTAAATGAAATGTAAAATTCCCTGCTCTCTGGTCCTGCGTATATTATGTACCTTGACTTGATGTAAGAAGCAGAATTAAACTCAATATTTCTTTTATGTGTATTTACAAATGTGATCAGGCATATAATGGTCAGAAGGATTCTAATTTACCATCCTTAAACCCCAAATGTTTTTATGTTAAATGAATCTTAATTTTTTTAAAATTTTCTTGGAAAATTAAACATTACAGGCCAAAAGTAAGAGCCACATTGCCTCTGGTTCTTTCATGGCTGGAGGTCCCAGGAAGATCCTTGCATGACAAGAGGCAGAGGCGCTTCGGTTCTTGAAGTGAACAAAGCAGACCGAAGTGCTGAGGATGAAAAAGTGGAGTCATGGTGCCTCTTTCATATGGATTGGTCTCCAGTTCATATACTCTTGAATATGGATCTATTGATTTAGGCACTCATTTGCAAATGGAAGTGTAAAGATACACACACACACACACACACACACACACTTAATTCTGAATTTAACTCATTTCAGAAGATTTCCAGAGCAGGGCAGGAATCCTTCTCATAGCTCTGTGTGGGGCATCAAGGTTTCATTCAATAGTGAAGGCTCCCTGAGGTCTGTATATTACTCTTTATCAGAGGTCTCTAGCAGATAAAGCCTGCAACGAAACAGCTACTGATCTCTGTTCCTGTAGCCTCATGCTGTAGAAGACCTGCTACTGCTAGGCAGTAGACAGACCTTATTCCATTCTCCTGACTAACAGACCACATATCACTGTTCAGTGCAATTTGGATTCCGTTAGGCAGATGTGTCATTGATTGTAGAATATTGTAGAAGGAACTAGCCAATACTAATAAAGAGCAACAGAACTATAAATGGACTGCACACAGACCCTTCCTATTTATGGCTTCAGTGGCAATACCAGTATCCCATTCCCAAAAGACAGTAATCCTCAAATTTACTTTTTCCTTAAACACACACGCAGACGCCAATGACAACCCTTTGCACCATCATGGCAAACAGCAATGATACAAAACCTCATTGATTAATCATTCACCCCTCACACTAACTGCCTGAGTTACTTACATTTCCTTTAGTGCTGCATTTTAACTCTTGATTCCCTGAGAAAGGTACGACAGTCATATCCACTGCAGTTGTTGCTGGTAATGTATAACCCTTGCTACCTAAGTCCCTTCTGCACTGTACTTAGGAGATGAGTTTTTCCAGTTACGATGTCTAATTACAACTTTGCACTGAAAACAGATCTTACTACTTGGTTAAGGTGATGGTTTGTTGTGGTTAGTTTGTATTTCAGGCTGTCTTCACCATATAGTACTGATTATTAATATTAATATTAACAATAATAAGAAGGTAATGTTCACAACAATATTGTTAATGCTTCATTAAGAAGAGGGGCTAAGGTCCAATTATGCCTTCCGTGGAAAAAATTCATTTACTTCCTTGGGAATTGTCAGACATTTGTCAACAATTATTGGTAGTAAATTATTAGAGTATCAATTAATATTTATAGTTTACGCCTGTTAGGGCCTCATCAGAATGAAGGCTGCATTTTGCCTCACATTTTATGTGCCTGAGCAAAGAAGCAACGTTGTTTTTCCTTATGCTTCCTAGCATAATGATGCAGAGACAATGAGTGGATTTTATAGTCCCCCAGTCTGTACGTTTATTCCTGGAGAGTTTTGCTCCTGTTACAGATGTGAACATACATGGCTACAGCTTTTCCAATTTCAGATCAATGAGCCACATAGCAAAGAGCATCAAGTTGGCAGGTCCTCTGCATTCATCAGAATGAAATGAAAGGCAGCTCAGTTCTTGGCTCCAGTTTTCTGTCACTCCATTGTCATTCAACAAAATGGACCAAAGAGAAAAGCGATCAATCCATAAACTCGTGAAGCCTCAGTCTCCAGCTGTCATCAGCTTTGAGGTCCCTCCACTGATCTTATCTGTTGCAGAGTGATTGAAAGTAATTTGTTTTGGTTGAAAGTAATTTGTTTTGGAGAGTAATTAGATTATCTCTTGGGGGGCTTCCTACCTGGTGACCCAGTGTTTCTCCTTGGCTTGCTGCTCATTAACATCAATTACCATAGAGACACTCTTCAAAGGCAGGCTTGCACTGCCCAGGGTGGGGAACCTATTAAGAAATATGCTTCTCATTCCTGCTAGGAGATAATAAACCTTCTGATGTCAAACAATTATTTGTGGGTCAGACACATATGATCCCACTGGGACTTAAGCCTTTCATTTGCCATCCAGTGTGAAATGCTTAGTAATTAGGAAGTGAGCTAGATCTTTCTATAACAGTGCATATGGACATGAATATAACAGGCTCAAGCAAACTGCTATATAATATTTGTGAGCATTTGCTAACACTAGACACATATTCCACATTTGCAGAGGTACCGGATTGGCAAGCAAAATACATCTCTGTAGGGGAAAGTGCAGAGGGGCTCAAAAGTTCATGCTTTAACTCTTCTCCCCAGGAGCAACTCTTTATAATTGAGACAATTATTACAGTTATACGTACAACACAGCAGTGATAAGCATCATAATAACAGCAGTATCTATTTTTTTCTCTAATCATGTGAGCTTTAAGTCTGTCATTGCCTGACTGTGATATTTACTGTTAGTGATTACATCATTACTACTATGCCATCCCACAATAAACTAGAACCTTAATGATTCACCTATTGAACCACATGTCTTTTTCAGACACAGCAAATCTGAGCAATAAATCACCCCAGTTATGCATTAATTTACAAATATTTACTCTAAAACTTTCCCTTGTTACATCTGACATTTGTGCTGCTTGAACAGCAGAAAAAGATTATAGAGGGAGCAGAAATTCTCTTTAAAGGTAAGTCTGGTTGTTGGGGCTTCCCCAGTTGTGTAGAGGTCCTAGTGTCACCAAAAGCCCCCAGCTGGCCCTGGGCCTGCAGGATGAGCTTGGTGGACCACAGGGAATCTGGGGAAGAAACACAGTGAAAACATCCTCATCCTGCAGCTGCTCAAGGCTGCCTGGCCCACAGGGAGAGGAATGTAAGTTGGGGCAGCCCAAGAGTCACAGTAGAAGGGAATCCTCACCAGTGCTCGTAGCCACCAAAACCCACCCTGTTAGGTGATACTGGCTCTCACATTTTAAACATGTGTTATAAGTCCTTTAAACCTCTTTTCTGAAGGGCTGCTAAATGCTAACATCTGAAGTAAATAACTGCCATTTTGTTTTCATTTGTCTTGTTTGAGTAATTAGGTCATTATATCTGAAAGTGATTGTTTTATGCGTGCCAAGAGCGAATAATGAAGACCTTTGATGAATCCAGCGAGCAGCATGTAAATGTGGGGAAGGAATGCAGAGGCAAATGAATGACCTTTCTGAAACAGAATTTCTCCCCGTGCCACCATTTTTATCCGCATTAAAGTCAGTTAATGCGTTTACTTTTTCCTGCTGTGTATATTATAGTTGATTCTTCAATGCTTCCTTTTCCTAATAAAATGCACATTGTCCAAAGTGTTTGCAATGTTCTTTAAATAGGCTACTGTGGGTCTGTTTATGAGCCAGTCAGTGGCTGCTCATATAGAGCTAAACATTTCCTCTTCCCATAGTTTTCAAGGAGTGCTTAGAACTTAATTAGTTTGTCAGATTGCATTTATATAATTTTGATATTAACGCTGAGCAATGGATGGTCTTTAGCCACCTTCCCAGCTCCTAAATGGAAGTGAAAAATATAAACTAGTTTTATTTCTCATGATGGTGTTAGTTAAAAGGACTGAACAAGCAATGGAAAATAAATAATCATTTGTTTCTCAGGACTGATCCTCACAGGAAAGGGCGGGTTGACTGCTTCCACGTAGCTGCTCATGTATGGGACATTACAGCCCAGTGAAACCAGATCAACTTCGTGCATTCACATTATATATCAAAATGAGTGAAGCAAAGAAAATACCATGGAAATATCATGAGAAGACTGGCAATGATTTTGGTTTGCAGGCTTTTCCTTTGAGCCCAGGGTGGGAGGAGACCTGCTTGTGCCTGGGAGCATCTTCGCCAGCAGTGCAAGGGCACCTTGCCTGAAGCAAACACCTTGAGCTGTGTCCAGTGTGGATGCTAGGTCCTCAGCACCTAGGGACAATTTTGGAACAATTCATGATTCTCATACCACCTTTGTTTTCTTAAATATTTTTTTCTGTGCATGACAGACAACAGGTCTGAAATGAGTGAATTTCAAGTCTTGACATGGCATCTGATGAACTCCACTATAGATTCCATTTGTTTGCTCAGCAGAAAGCATGGTAATGTTTTACTACGCACTTTAGATGCTTTGAGTCTGTCCTTCATATCCCAATTCACTGCCCTGCCAGCTTAGGCTAATGAAGTGAAGAGTGTGAACCAAACTGCAGTGAATTCTTGCACCTGAGCTTTTATATCAGTCTGCCTGCTCTTGGTGGGGGCTGATCTCTGTTTACAAGGTGATTTCTGGCTCTTTGTTCTCATGTTTCTGAAGTGTAGGTCTAAGGAATTATGGAGGGTATTATCATTGACTTCTTATTTACTTGTGGGAAAGCAACCAAAGTAGCTCTGCAAAGCAGGCTTCTAGATAAAAAAAAACAACTGTATGTGGATCAAAAGGGATGAATGTGGCAAAATCCCCAAATTTCCTCTTGGTAAAATGTCAGTCTTCCCCATCAGAAAACTGCAAATCATACAAAGTCATAATAGGGAAATGAGGCAGGTCACATATCTCAGAAATCTTGTGGGCAGATGCTCCTGTTTACAGCTGTCTTACAGTTTTGAGATTTTTCTGGGACTAGAGAAGATAGAATCAGAGTTTAAAGAATGAACCTCTTATCTGGAATGCAATACAGCAAGTAGGAGCTAATTCTGAAATGAATTTCTCATCCATGGGATCACAGTGCAAGATACTTCCTTAATGGTTTTGTTAAACAATGTGACTCATGTTGGTCTTAAATCTCCTGTCTACAGAAAACCTGTGTCCCTTCTTAATTCTCTGCCACGTTAGTGTAAGAGAGGAAAAGATGGATAAATAGACAGAGGTATCCATTTAATTTTTTTATCCACTGAATATGTTACAAATGTAATTGCCAAATCATTTTCTGTGAACACTACAGAGCAAAAATATTTTTTGTTTGGATGGTTGATCAGGAACGCTTTAGAAGCAAACTCTGAGTCATTTTTAAATGCGTAGGTTACTCAGCCAAGGCACAGAAATGCCAGTGTATGAATTAGGGAGCCACTTGCCCAGAAGGGAAGGAAACACCATGCCTGTGCGCGTCCTAAATACAGAAAGTTCAACAGCTTTTCTCTTCAAAACGGGTACCAGCCACAATCCTAGATTCATATCAGGAAGTATCCACTGGGTACTGTTTGCATGGGCAATCAGCTGAACAGTTGATCACAGGTTAATTAATTAATAAAAGTAATCATCTCTTCGTGGGCAATTTACAAAGTCCCATGTTACTGTCATGGGACATTCAACCATCCTGAGCTACAAGGCTATTTCTTAAGCTCCAGAAAGCAAAGTAACCAAATTACAAAATGCCAAGTGTAGTTGTGAGGGGTTTATCAGCTCATGTTTCCCTTTATCCCAAGATCTGAGTGCTGGCCTTCCAACATTTCCAGTTTATGAACACAGATTTTGCCCACCATGCCCCTTGACGGCTTTGCTGAGTCTGCCTTTTCTGACTTGATGCTGCTGTGTAATCCCATTCGATCTCCCATATGAACAGCAGGGCTGTGAGAGAACCTACAGACATTAACAACTCCTAGTAGAAGAAAATAAAATACCAGAACCCTCTTTATCTGGCTGACACAACGATCCTGTACGAGCTGGTTCATTAAAGGGATGTTGCAAGATAGTGATTACAGGGAAAGTTCAGCTGGTTTCCCTTTGAAATATGTGAAGGTGGTGTTCAGGTAATGGTTTTTAATGTCAGTCCTTTTGATGTCTGCAGGCTTTACACTCACACATCTGGAAGCCTGCACACCTACCTATAAACAGACTTTGCAGCTATGTTTCACAGCTGGCTTTACAAAAGATCAGCAGGACGCACATCACTTACAAATGCCACTCTTCTTTTTCTTTAGCTGCCTTGAAATTGTATGTTGTTAACTTGTTACTTGCTTTGGTGATTGTTTTATTCATTTTCTTTTTACTCACCTTCAAAGAATAAGCAGTCTGGCCCCACAGACTTTGCAGTGTTGCCATAGGAATAGCCGAGGCTGGGAACCAGCATTTGTTCTTGGAAGCTGATTCCAGACCTGCTGAGGAGTGTGTGAAGGCTTTGCTATGGTGCTGAGTGCCCCAGCCCGCCATGAAAGAGCTGAGGGTATCCTGTCAATCAAAGGAGATGTGGTGGGTTCAGTTCAGACACAAATCTTGCTAATTTCCATCTCTCTAGACTCATATTTTATTACATTTTACTGCTAGATTCAACTTCGGTCCATATAAGGGGTGACAAAATGTCATTATCATTCAAAAACTGCTTTATGGAAGCAATGTCTATGGAAAACTACTTAGTGTCACCGCTCAGAAGCAGTATGAATGTTCTTACCCAGAAATGGGAGTAACCATCACTACTTTTTGGAAGACTTGGCAAAAAATGCCATTGCTTTGGAGATGCTGTTTGATTTAGAGACTTGGCCATGTCTTCCCAGGGAAATGCTGTATTGGTCATGCTGCCTGGTGCCAGTGACCTACCTCATGAATAAGCAGGTTTGGGGCTTTAAGATTGTGATGTTAAACATAAGAGTTTGCTACTTAGGACATAAGAAGAAGGATTTTCCAAATTCACGGTTTCCCTGCTTTCCAGTTGGGTCTCATGTTGAGCTATTTGAATTAGGGATAGGATAAATTACAACACAATTAAATCATGATCCATGGAGAGCTTTTAGACCAAACTGTCAGAATGTGTAGCAGGAATTCATCAGCTCATCTCTCTGTGGTACTCAGTTTGGTCTAAAACCTCCATCTAAATAATGCTTTTACTACATTAGTGCCCACTCATTGCATTTAAAAAAAAAAAAAACCAAAACAAAAACAAAAAACCCAAACAAAACAACAACACAGAAATGAGGGAATGTCCAATTTTATTCTCTCATTTCAAAAAAAGTACCGTATCTTAGACAAGACAGGTTTTCAAAGAGCCAGTTCCCATCCGAGTCCATCAGTCCTCCCTCCCCTTCTCCTCCCTAGGAACACATTCCTGCAAAACTTGAGTTGAAATCGCTTTGTTATTTTCCAGCGTGCTCTGCCAGCTTGCGGCCCATGCCATGACACAGCATTCCTCGTGCTTTGTTTGGGCTGCTATGATTTTGAGCTGACATTTAGCAAAATTGCATTAATGCCTCCCCAAGACAAGACTCCTTGTTGAATGCAGTTAGCTGAAGCTGCAAGTTTTAGGCACAGGCATGAGCGGCGTGTGCAGCCATGACTCCCAGAAGAGAGTTCCCACTTCCTTGGAGGGGTAGGACTTGTTTTGCCCTGGAGCTCACCTTGGCCGTGAGTTGCAGCTCTGAGACAGCTGGATAGAGCGAAAATTCGTTCTTGGAAAAGAAAGACTGCATTTCAGGGAGCAGGCAGTGTGGGGAAGACTTTTCCAAACCCTATAAAGACACTCATCATGTACCTGTGCAAGGCTGAGTGCGGAGTCTTTGGACTGATTATTTTGGTATATGGATCTGGGTCAACATGCTGAATATATTTCCTTTCCATCATTTGATTTAGGGCTTGACTTTACTGAAGTCAATAGAAGCTCCCCTACTTGCTTCAGTAGACCTAAATCAAGACTGCAATATATATTGCAATTATAAATTATATCACTGTAAGAGTTTGTTTGTTACTTACTTAGTGCTGATACATCTTCAAATTAGCAGCAAATGCTCTTTTAAAGCCATCAGAGAAAAAGTTTTTCACAACAAACCATCCACTCTGCCATAGGAGGCAGCTTTTGCTAATAGAGGCTTATAGGTGTTAGCTGGATAGGTGAACTAAATAGTAAATGTTTGCTTTCTACTTAGTGAATGTCTGTCATAGCCCTGCTAAGTAGCCAGAAACAAATTATGTGTGAAACTCAGCATCCCTCTCCCTCTTTCTCTCCTGTGATTGATATTTGCTTATGCAGCCCAAGTCTTTAATTTAATTAACAGGAATATGCTTATTTTACAAATTATAACCTTGTAATCTCCTTAGCAGGAAAAAAAAAATTAACATTTTTACCACAAGCCATGCTTTGTTGTACATCTTTTTATTACCAACATTGTTGTGGCTGTCTATTTATTAAAAACTAAATTAGCCTTTCTGACTATTTCCATTAACTTACAAGTGGAGTTTATGTATAGAAAATAGATGAGAAAGCCACAAAAATATCCTGAAGCTGTGTGTCATTAAACAGACTTCTAGAGCAGTTCAATTTTTTAAGTGCTTGTGTCAATTATAAAATGAATTAGCAGTGACTGGGTTTAATATTTGCTTTAACAGAATAATTGAGTGGATGCTCCCTTAGTGTCATTGCTCTGAACAAAGCTGTAAATGGCACACTTCAGTGAAATTTCATAGATCCCCATGAAAGGTAAAAAATAAATAGATATTGATAGCTAGCAGAGGTATTTTTAAGTGTGTATATATATATATATGTATATATATATATATATGTTTATATCTACACACACCTTCATAGAGCTGTGGCTGTTTTACTTTTTTGTAATCCTTCAGCGCAGAGTATAAAGGATCTGTGCTGGTTCTGCCTTAAATGTGGATTTATGACTGTCAGTTCATGCACTCTTCCCTTTTATCAGGAATATATCCTCTAGTGCACTCCCACCACCAACATAAAGAAATATTTTTATTGAAGGTCACATGCAAAGGCAATTCTGTTAACACAGCAACTTGCACAGGTGAGTGCCCGACTGTCCCTATGGAAGCAGTAGACATCTGTCAATCTAGTGGGGCTTTCCGCAGAAACAAGAGGACAGCGTGTTTGATGCTTCTATGGATCTATGAATAGAAGCAGAACAAATAGGAAAGCAGATGCATATTTGCTTCCATAATTTTCTTAATTAACTTTTGGAGAGTGTAAACAATGAACAAATGCAAATTTATACCACATCATCTTCCAGAAATCTAATGGAAAGAAACCTCAGATTGTGACTATGATAATTTTCAACCTGCAGCTATGGCACCCACCTGAACATATACAACTTTTTACTAAATGCATGTCTAGTCCTCGTTTCTACATCTGTTCACCTTTCTGTACGAGACACAACAAGGTGATTACAGCAGAATATTTTCATGGCTATTAACCTCTCATTCAGTGTGGGTCATTCCATGACTGCGCTGGTAGCCTTATTTATTTTCTGTGATTTAGGTTCTGCAGAAGAGCAAGAACATTTGTTTAAACACTGAGCTTTAAACTAATAATGTAGAACATGCTTCCAAGCACATGCATTCCCTCATCCTGTGAGGACACCTGACTTGCAAGCAGAAAGTATCAGGAGATCCTTTTTCCACCAGTTAAAACCTGAAGAGGTATTTGTTGTTTTTTTCAGCCTGTATTCACAAAATATTTTAACTAGTCTATTTTTCTGTTCTTCATTTTGCTGGGTACCCGTGACTACCAGTAAGCTGAGGCTTAAAGGATCCCAATAAGTCCTAATGATATGCGCTAATTACTTTACTAAGGCCACCCAGGTATGCATAGGAGGACTTTATTTAAAAACATGGTAATTACAGTCAATTTTCTAGTGCGAACATTGCCATTGTGATATTTATTTGACAATAAAAATTGTAAAAGCCCCAGACTGAAATGAAATGTCTCAATTTTTAACCTCAGGAAGTATTTTGACAGACCTTCAACACATTAACCATTATGCTTGTATTTACTCTTTTATTCCATATTTTGGACTAAGATGTATTCCAAAAATAAAAAATTTCCTGACCAAGCTCTGGTCTAGTACAGCCTGAGGAGCAGTCATATGAAGTACCTCACTCCATGAAGTCACATTCTTTGTTGTTTACTAATCATTAATCCAAAATATTAACTCCAGGAGTTATTTGCTAAGGCATGAAATAACATGGTATTTTATGGCTAGAATACCTATTCTATAATTTAAATTTTGTATATATGTATATAATATATATTTAAATGAGCAAAATAAATAGCAAGAATTAATTTAAAACAAATTACTATCTTGGGTGTGACTAGTACTACTGGAGTAAAGATTTGTTCAAGATGCTAAAATTCTGAACTTTGAGGTCAAAGACTTTCAGTTTATCTTACTATGTAATTCCTTAGCTTTCCATTTATAGATCTGACTTCAGCAGTGTTTCTACATTCAAGTTCTTTATGTAATCACTATTTAACATAAAGCTATGTGTAGAGATGGCCATCTATATAGATATCTTTCTGCTTAAAATACACTTTGCTTTGATTATTCCATCAAGGCATACCTCCTTTGCACGACATAAGACTATCATAGATTTATTTATAACTTACATAGTTCTATAAATACATAAGTGCTTTTCCTTGACCATCTTAAGCATGCTAAAAAAACCCCCGTGCTGAATTGCCCACACTTTGATTGCCAAAACAGATACGATCCAGTGAATCATATCTGATAACATATCAGGGAGCACAAAGGACCTGGGTTTTATGCTTTTCTGGCTGGTAAACAGATGCTTGATGGTCTAATTCTGCTTCTACTATGCTTTGTGCCTAATACACTTTGTTCTTCAGACAGATGCGTGTGTTGAACTCTCCACCACCGTAGCTAGGCCGTTGCTTGCTGAAAGCTGGTTTGATTACCAGTGCAGCCCTCAGACACTGGGGAAAGAAGCTGCAAAGGACTGAGGGAAAGGAATTATGTGGGTCAAAATAATATATAGGCAGGTGAAAAGTTCTGTGCTAACCTGAAAAGGAGCTTGAACTTAATGCAGAAGATGAAAACCAAGGGCAGATATGGACCAGAGCAGTAAGAAAGATTTTTAAACTAAAAGAGGGTAGATTCAGACTAGATATAAGGAAGAATTTTTTTTCCTGTGGGGGTGGTGAAACGCTGGAACAGGTTGCTCAGAGAGCTTGTAGATGCCCAGTCCTGGAACCATTCAAGGTCAGGTTGGACGGGGCTCTGAGCAACCTGATCTAGTTGAAGATGTCATAGAATCATAGAATCCTTTACGTTGGAAAAGACCTTTAAGATCGAGTCCAACCATTAACCTAGCACTGCCAAGTCCATCACTATACCATGTCCCTAGGTGACACATCTACACATCTTTGAAATACCTCTAGGGATGGTGATACAAGCACATCCCTGGGCAGCCCGTTCCAATGTCTCTGCTCATTGCAGGGTAGGTTGGACTAGATGACCTTTAAAGGTCCCTTCAAACCCAAACCATTCCATGATTCTATGAGAATAAACACACCCTGACCCTAGCAGATAGTCCTTGCATATTAACATTTGTGGGAACAAACCTGAGTCACAGGGTTGGATATAGACATGAGTTGCTCTACTTTAGGCAGAGTTTGCATTACCATTGTTCTGACCCATATCAGGCACAGCAGGCTGGTCCAGTATCGTTGGGCTTAACATGATAAATAAGGTCTCCAGAATATCTAACAAGAGATCTCAGGGAAGGAGAAAGTGTAGAAAAGGCGGGAGAGAGAAGGAGGGTGATTTGAGGTAATGCAACTAAGGAGAGTAGAAAATCAAAGCAGGAGTATGAGGGGAAAAGAAACGGCAAAACAAGAGGAAAAGAAGTCAAAATGGGATAATGTGGAAGAAGGAAGGGTACTGGGTTGAGTGGGGGATATCTCCGGGCAGAAGCAGGCTGCTGTGTGCAAGGAGGAAGCCGGGCATGGGCAAAGTTGCTGGGGAAAGGCAGTGCCAGTCACCCTGCCCTGGCAGAGGAAGGTCAAAAACAAGGGAAAAGGCAACTGAGGTCATTTTCCTTAGTGGCTGTGGAAAAGCAATAATAAATTGCAGCCAAAAGATAATAAATTGCAACCAAAGTTATGGCTGTTGGCAGGTTGAACCTGCCTAGCTGTGTGGGCACGGCCAGTCCTGGAGAAGCACCACAGGAGACCGAGGTTGTGTATGGCAGTAACCTCCCAGCTGCAATGCTCCTGCCAGGGAAATCAGCCCGCTTATCTCAAACCTCATTTGAAGGAAAGGCACCGACAAAAAGACACTTTGGCTCCAGAGCAAGACAACATGGGTGAGATAGCAACCTAACTGCCTCGGTTAATGTGTAACTCCTCATAGACGAGCTCCTGCTTGCAGTAGTATCAAGGTTTCTTGGAGCAGGATTCGACATGGAAGGTGAGTGCTGGGGAGCTGTAATGTGCCCTTTCCCCAGCAGGTAATACAGAGCCACTCTGGTGGTTTATGTTAGCCAGGAGGGAGAGGAGAGGGGCACCAAGACCTGGCAGAGCAGAGTCCTCACCCTGAACAGTGCCTGGTGAAGGAGCTGAGGCTCTCCCAGGTCTTTGCTGGCGGGGAAGGCTGCCCTGGCACAGGGCTGGGAGCGGGCTTGCACATGGGAAATGGCGGTGATGATGCTGGGTTTCAGTGTTGATGCTGGGCACGGGGAGGCACTGGACCAGCCTTAGTGATTCTTAGTGACGAAGGAGCCCTGCGGAGGCCATCCATCTCGCTGTGCTGTTCAGCCATAAGCTGCTGTGAGCCACCCTGGGGCAATCCTCACCACGGACAGGGATCACAGTGGGGACACAGCCACCATCTGGCCAAGTGGAAGAGCTTATAGAAGAGGTCTGCACAATAAAAGCTCCAAAATGTTCCTCATGGATGAGCTTGCCGAGCAGCCGTCAGTCAGAGGCTGGACATTTCTGCTAAGCGTCTTTGACAGTATCCCCAGAAGTTTGGGGTCTCCCCCGTCTCTAATGGATGCTCATCCCACAGGTGGTACTCCCTTTCTTCTCACAAGCACCCTTAACCTCAGTGACATTAAACAGCTGTATTGGCCCCAGCTAGCATTACAAACACTTTTCTCGAAGGCATTGGAAGCAAACAGATGTAGCTGTGGAGATAATGAAAAAGTATGTAAATAGTAGCTCCCCAGAAACCACAGAGTTTTACCAAGTGGCTTTGACACTTGCCAAATACCTTTAAGCTGATAAAGATCTGATTTGTACTTCAGAGGTAACCTGATTAGCAACCAATTTGAATCTGGAATATGTTAATTGGTACAAACATCACTAAATCACTTTCTTTAACCTATATGAAGTAGTGTGAATGAACGATAGCGAAGGTCAACACAGCCTGGGGAGTCATAGAGAAGGGGTACTTCTGTATCTACAATAAAATAGTACGATTAGTAATAAAATGTAATTGCATGCACACACACAGAATGACACTAGTATGTATCCAAGGTCAATCCAGCACTCAGAATTTAAGAAAAAAAAACAATTTTTGCAACAAAAATCTAGTCGTGCGCTCCCTTTTTTGTCAAGAACCCTGCCCCATTCAGTGCCTAGTAGAAATGGTATTCATTAAATGAACAGCCATTCCTAGTTTTATTTTGCTCAGCCGCAAGCTGTACAGCTTATTGATCCCACGCTCCCGCAAACTCAGTATCTGTGCATCTCACAAATTTTAATCTATCAATGGATACAAATTTCGGCACTGTTAAATGAGAGCTTGGAAATGGGGAGCTAAAGCAAAGAGATATTAATGTCAAAAAAGAACACTAAGGTAAAACTGGCCAGGTTGAAACCTTCTTGGCATGATACTTCGTAGTGCTTGTCATTACCCATCATCTGTAGCCACAATAAAGCTGCAGCTGAGTTAAGTTTCAGGTGCTCACCGTCTTCATCACACTTTGTGGTGTCACATCAGGCATTTGGAAAGGAAGGGCTGGACCACTTGTTGCACCATGTTGATGGCATCACAGGTTACCTGGTGGCAGAGATGAGACTAACATCTGATTCTCCAGCATAGCACTGAACTATTTTCTCCTCAAAAACCTTCCGTTCACTATATAATTTCTGCCTCTGTAACAAAACCTATAAGGAACCTATTAACAACTGTCTTCATTTTACTTACTTGCTTCACTCCCAGCATGGGACCATTCAAGTTGCAGGTCCATTAGCAGCAGGAGACTGCTAAGGAATGGTTCTCAGAATTCAGTTTGTCTTTAGCATGGACAAGACATAGCTTCTAATATCGTACTGAAAAGGGATTGCACCGGTTTTAACATGCTTGCAAAAAAGAAAAAAAAAAATCATTGTCAGTTTTCAGGAACATTTATTTGAATTTTATAAATTTTTAAAGTATATAAAAATAGTCTTAAAGATGAAAAAACAGTCAATCTGCTCTATAGATAGCACTAAGTACCTTCTTTTTAATGTATAGTGAAACTTACAATATAAGAAATTGTCATTATTTTATATTAAGAAATTTTATTCCTTAAATGACTGACTCTAGACAATTTTTGCTATGATATAAAGCTATTTTTTTTTAAAGTAATCAATTTTTAAAACCAACAGTTCAGGGTAATATTTCTTGTTTGAAGTCCGTAAATCATGGTTGGTGCACAGGAAACTGAAATCATGTTATGCCTCCCTTTTGCATGTTGTATTGCCTGAAAGCAGCTAGGTGTTACAATTTTGTTTTATCTACATTATTAGTTTATTTGGTAAAGAAGAATTGGGATGGGTTTGGTTTTGGTTTTGTTTATTTTAGCTTCAGACTTTTCTATATCAAAAATCTGTTCTCATCTGTGCTCAGCAAGCAACAATACTTTGTGTCATATAAAGGGAGATGCAGCGTTTTAGGCAATTCCTTTTAACTTTCTTGCTGAAGTGTTTGATAGTCTTTATCAAAAGAGTCCTCACCCCTTAACAGACTCTCTTTAATTGGCCACTTGCATGGTCAGTTAACATACTGCGGTGGAAACCAAGTGGCAAAGTGTGAACAACCGAATCTGGCACTATAAACTCAGTGACCGCGCTGAAACCTGTGGCTATTTATACACAAGGCAGTGTTTTGTCATGCTGATTTTTATTAGCACAGATTAGATACAGACAACTTGGTAGATGTCACGGATGAGTCAGAAAATGTTAAGCACGGACCATTTAAAACATGCAAGTCTGCAAATGAACGATGGGGCTTGGAGCCTCGTCTCTGCCCTTCCCCTGACAAGCAGGGACACGGCACGGGGCCAGCCTGGCACTGCTCCTCTTCATCCTGCAGAGCAGGCTGGAACCGTCACTGGATGGGGGGCAATGTGCCTGGTTTACAGAAGGGATTAATCCATCCTCAGGAAAGATTCTCTGTTGTTCTGTGCAGAGAAATCATAGAATCCCAGGTTGGAAGGGACCTCAGGGATCATCTGGTCCAACCTTCCTGGCAAAAGCCTGGTCTAGACAAGGTGGCCCAGCCCCTGTCCAGCTGAATCTTAAAAGTGTCCAACATTGAGGAATCCACCACTCCCCTGGGGAGATTATTCCAGTGGCTGATTTTTCTCACTGAAAAATTTTCCTTTTGTGTCCAGTCAGAATCTCCCCAGGAGTAACTTGTACCCATTACCCCTCATCACTTCCACGTGACTCCTTGTCAAAAGGGAGTCTCCGTCTTCCTTGTAGCCACCCTTTAAATACTGGAACATGGTGCTAAGGTCTCCCCTAAGCCTTCTCAAGGCTGAACAAACCCAGTTCTCTCAGCCTTCCCTCCCTGGGTTGCCCAGTCCCCTGCCCATCCCTGTGGCCCTCCTCTGGGCCCTCTCCAGCCTGGCCACGTCTTTTTTGACCAAAACTGGACCCAGTATTGCAGATGTGGCCTGATGAGTGCTGATCAGAGCAGAATAATGACTCCTTTATCTCTGCTGGGGATGCCCTTGGTGATGCAGCCCAGCATCCTCTTGGCTTTCTTTGTCACAGCAACACACTGTTCACTCCCATTGAGCTTGTTGTCCTCCAGGACCCCCAGGTACCATTCCACAGAACTGCTCTCCACCAGGTAGATAGATCCCAGCCTGTGCTGCACTCTTGGATGATGTTTTCCCAGATGCAAGACCTTACACTTGTCCTTGCACAACTTCATACGATCCTTGTTAGTCCACTCTTCCAGCCTATCCAGGTCTTCCTGCAGAGTGACTCTCCCTCTGAAGTGCCCACTTCCCTGCTCAGTTTGGTATCAGCAGCAAACTTCATCAGGGTACACTTGGTCCCATCATCCAGATCACTTAAGAAGATAGTAAAGAGAATTGAGCCCGATATCACTCCCTGGGGATAGGTCCCCTTGTGACAGGTGATGTTTGGTAGAGGATGGCAGGAGCACTGGGCATGCCTGGAGCACAGTGATGCTATCAGTGATCTCAGAAATGTTCTATCAGAGCCTTTTTTGAGGGTTAAAATTAATTTTCACCTCTAATGCATTTCTTTTACTACCTCCAAAGGCAATGTGCAGAAAGCTGGCTTATCACTGAAGTAAAAAATGTGTGATGCCAGAGGAGGAACATTTCTCTAGTTCTCTGGGACATCTCAAGATGCTCTGTCTGTGGTGGCAACAGGCCCTTATGTTTCTGTGTGGGTAGGACCACATGTGCAGCACCAGTACTTCAGGTGCTATGAACCTGCAAAGCCACTACTCTGAAATCTCGCCTTCCTAAAACCAAGTCTTAGGATTTATCTCCAATCTTAAAATGATAATTGGATGTTTCTCCAAGGCTGAAAACATTTTTAACTCTGGCCATAATTTTTTGTAATAATTTTGGAAGACTTGGCAGTTACAAATTAATGTTTGGGGTTTTTTTACAAGCAAACAAAAAAGTTAATTATGAAAAATGATTGTATATGTCTATGTGCCTATTTATTCTGGCTCTATTCATAGGAGTATTAAACACGCTGAAGCTATACTTGTCCAGTTAAAAAAACCCCACTTGTGCTACTTATTTACAGAGCCTATACAACTTTAGAAAGAAATTGCTCTTACTCAGAGTGAGGGCACTGGACATTCCCAGCTCATCTATTGCCTTCCCATTTCTTGGAACAGGAAAAAGAGCATTACCCAGTGGAAAGTAAAATGAAGTCTGTATCTTGGAGGTCTGTCTTTTTGTTTTCTATGATCCTTACTTAGCTGAACAAATTCCCTTTTCTATCAAGATGTGTAAGATCAAACCTGAATATTTTCTTTCCCATCATATATCCTTCCCTAATCCTAGGAAAGGGGTAAAACTGAAAGTACAGAGATCTGATGTAGTGTGCACCTGTGTGTACAGGTACATATGTGTGAGTTTATAAGTAAAAGTTCTGCAAAAGAATCTTGCCGTAAGGTGTGTGCGCTACAAAGCACTTCGTATTTCCATACACTTGTATGAGTATAATCACTACTTATAAAAAGAGAGTATCTCAAATCAAACAGGTAGTCCTACAGCCTGTTGTATCAGTGTGGTCCTACTTCACAGAGCACTCATTAAAGCCAAAAAAATAGGCAATCAGGTTTCATTTGTAACATCGACATGCAGCAACATAAACTCCAAAGCTGGTTTGTGTCGCTGATCATTAATATCAGATGCTGCAGGAAAAGCTGCCATTGTTACTAGCCATGCAAATGATACAAGTAAGAATACTAGCGTGTGGCAGATGCAAGCGTGTGTATCTGTTACCGAGCTCATGAAGCTGGGCTTTCCTGGACGACTTCCAGCTTTGGCAGGGGCAACTTTAGCTGAGTAAGAAATCCAGGCTGTCATTCGTGAAGTAGCTGGCATAGGTGCAAAGACTGCCCAGTCTTTGGGAAAGTGAAATAGCACTTTTTTGTCTTTCATTTTGCAGCATGCATTCCCTTCTAAAGAGTTAAAATTAATACCAGGGTGCCATACATTGCAAATGTTTATCATTTATTATGCATTTAAATGTGCACAGCACATACACCACAGTCTGGAACAGCACCTGTATAAAACTACAGACAGATTCTGGTAAATGGTGAAAGTTCATACCATATAACATTGCATCAAGGTTTTATCACAATATTTCAATATTACAACAACTACCTCTGAGCGTATCTTGTGTGAGGGCATCAGTTGTGGATTTAATGGCGTGAAGTGACAAAAAAGAACCATTCCCAGAGAAAATCTTTGTGATCTGATTTTGCTATCTGAAATCTGGAACAAAATCATCGGTTGTCAGAGGTAGTGGTGATAATTACACAATGATTACTCACATATAAAAAACACAGAAAGTACAGAAATCCCCCAAATTACAGAAAAAAAAATATTAAAACTCCTTAGGCATGATATTTTCTAGGTGTTCTCTCTTGATTTGTCTTCCTTTTTCTTAATTATTATTTTTGTTTTGACAGCAGCTGGCTTAAGATCTGGTCCTTGTCTGCTCTAGTCTTACTGAACTTTGGTGAGTAGATTTTGTCTTCAAGGTCATGTGTAAGCAGAGGATACTGGCAAGTCTATACCATCACAAAGGAACAAAGGTTTTTGTGTAGGAATGTAAAGAGAAAAAAAAAAAAAAAAAAAAAAAAAAAAA
>NW_020799103.1:8356247-8361420 GCF_003259725.1 Athene cunicularia
AAAGAAAAGAAAAGAAAAGAAAAGAAAAGAAAAGAAAAGAAAAGAAAAGAAAAGAAAAGAAAAGAAAAGAAAAGAAAAGAAAAGAAAAGAAAAGAAAAGAAAAGAAAAGAAAAGAAAAGAAAAGAAAAGAAAAGAAAAGAAAAGAAAAGAAAAGAAAAGAAAAGAAAAGAAAAGAAAAGAAAAGAAAAGAAAAGAAAAGAAAAGAAAAGAAAAGAAAAGAAAAGAAAAGAAAAGAAAAGAAAAGAAAAGAAAAGAAAAGAAAAGAAAAGAAAAGAAAAGAAAAGAAAAGAAAAGAAAAGAAAAGAAAAGAAAAGAAAAGAAAAGAAAAGAAAAGAAAAGAAAAGAAAAGAAAAGAAAAGAAAAGAAAAGAAAAGAAAAGAAAAGAAAAGAAAAGAAAAGAAAAGAAAAGAAAAGAAAAGAAAAGAAAAGAAAAGAAAAGAAAAGAAAAGAAAAGAAAAGAAAAGAAAAGAAAAGAAAAGAAAAGAAAAGAAAAGAAAAGAAAAGAAAAGAAAAGAAAAGAAAAGAAAAGAAAAGAAAAGAAAAGAAAAGAAAAGAAAAGAAAAGAAAAGAAAAGAAAAGAAAAGAAAAGAAAAGAAAAGAAAAGAAAAGAAAAGAAAAGAAAAGAAAAGAAAAGAAAAGAAAAGAAAAGAAAAGAAAAGAAAAGAAAAGAAAAGAAAAGAAAAGAAAAGAAAAGAAAAGAAAAGAAAAGAAAAGAAAAGAAAAGAAAAGAAAAGAAAAGAAAAGAAAAGAAAAGAAAAGAAAAGAAAAGAAAAGAAAAGAAAAGAAAAGAAAAGAAAAGAAAAGAAAAGAAAAGAAAAGAAAAGAAAAGAAAAGAAAAGAAAAGAAAAGAAAAGAAAAGAAAAGAAAAGAAAAGAAAAGAAAAGAAAAGAAAAGAAAAGAAAAGAAAAGAAAAGAAAAGAAAAGAAAAGAAAAGAAAAGAAAAGAAAAGAAAAGAAAAGAAAAGAAAAGAAAAGAAAAGAAAAGAAAAGAAAAGAAAAGAAAAGAAAAGAAAAGAAAAGAAAAGAAAAGAAAAGAAAAGAAAAGAAAAGAAAAGAAAAGGACAAATGGATCCTGTTAGTGATTCCCCCATAATCAAAACTGTCTTTTCCTTCATCACATTAGAGACATGAGTTACACTTGCAAAATATATAAAGAAAAATATAGAGTTACTTGATGACGATATAGTACTGCAGCCTGACAGCTGTCTGCAAATATTTTCACCATGATTATCCTTACTAAAAGTAAACCACTGGGTAAAGATAGCTCAAACGTGACAAGGCTCAAATAGGATGCAACCAACTCTATCCTGAATACTTTTGGCTACATATGGAAAAAAAGAGAGATTTGGGATTACGATTGTTCCCCCAGGCCCTCCTCCAGAACTGTAAGACCAAGCAGAAAAGAGTGTACCTTCCTTCCATGCAGATCTTGTTAGGAAACTGGCTTTGAGAGTTAGTGAGGTAGAAATTAATTGGCTTTGTCAGGGAATGAGACAGAAAAAAGCAGCATATTTCACCTTCCAAATACTGCACCAAAAATAATAAATAGTACAAAACAATCCCAATTCCTTGTGATCAATCTAAATTCTCTCTGTGGAGATTGGGTTTTCTACAAACCAGCAAATGCTTTTGCCTTTTAAAAACTTACGAGTATTATAGAGATTCACAAACTTTGAAAAATGGATGTAGTCTCCAAATGTGAAAGGGAAATTGATTTGAATAAAATATAATTGGTTCACGGTAGCATTTCACAGTGCGCTCATTGGGGGAGGGACAGACACTTTTTTTTTTTAGCCTAATGCCAAGCAATTGTATCAAATATAAACTTCCATTAAGGGCCAAAAAAGATCGTATGCTCCTGTTTATCTAAATAGAAAAAAAAAAAACCAAAAAACAACCAATCCTGCTGAGTTTATATAGGTGTTTAAGCCTCTCTAGTGCCTGGCAGCTCTAAGAAGACGGACTGCAGCAAAGTTCAAAGTTCAGCACTGGCAGATCTAAAAACAGATTTGTGGGGTAGCTCTTCAGCACCGCGCTTTCTGCACCGAGGTAAACCGATACTGTTCCAATTAAATAGCAGCGCCGCACAAAGGAGGTCAAGCATTGTGTGTGGCTCCGCGCTGGCATCCCACCCAGGCACCTCCGCCACCGCTCCTTCTCGGAGGCCAAGAGCTTCTTTGGGAGTCACAGGGGGTTTGGAAAACACGCAGAGGAGAAAAAAGCCACCATAACAAACAAACAAACAAATATGTGTACAACTATAGACACCACACAACACACAAACAGTGCAAAACATTGTAATAGAGGAATTGAATTTCACTTGGTTTAGGACATGGAGTAGCAGCACACCTGTGATAACTTAGAAACGAATTAAATAAACCACAGAGCAGAAATCTTCTACTGTTGCACCATGAAATGAAATACCTTGGGTTGGAGGTTTGTTTTGTTTTCAGAAATTAAAAAAAAAAAAATCGGAACTATAAATAAATTTTGTGGCAATATATACAGATTTAAATAATTAACTTAAATATCTTACACCTACTCTTGCATAAAACTCTCCAGTAAAAGTGCACCATGTTTCTTTTCCCCAAACATGTTCTGCGTCTTCCCCTGTGCTGAGGTAGGTCTGAAGGGTGATGTCTCAGATTCTAGGAAGAAAATGTGTCACTGTCATTGTGGGAGATACTTTATTGCCTTTCTTTGTTCTTCCATTTTTGCTCAGGGCTATGTACATCCCGGGATAAATCCTGGATTCATAAGCATTGTAGTTGTTTGGCAGGAGAATCTCTTTGAATTTGCACTCGTCATTGAAATGGGTCTGAAATGAAAAGGAAAGAATGAGAGGGAAGGAATTTTAAACATCAGGTGTGGAAATATTCTTGCTACCAGGTGTAGAAGGTGTGCTGTGGGGAAATGTGCAGCTGACTCCCTCCCACCTAGTAATCTTTTGAAGTGGTCGCCCAAACATAGCTTCAAACAGGACTCAGGAGTCAGAGGATCATTAAGGATGCTGTGTCCAGGCCGGGCATGTACCCCCAAAGGTGGGAAGGACACCATTTTAAGAGAGCTGCAGTGGGGAAAGGCCCAAGCCCAATTCTGTTGCCCTGCTCATCCAATTGCTCAGTGGTTGTCCTACCAGCAATACATTGCCTGAGATGCTTGAGAAAAATCTGAGTGCTAGTGATTTCTCATGTTGCTTAAGAAGAGGCATTTTAAAGACACTCAGCATAGACAGTATTTTCTGCTTCTTTAGTTTTAAAATTGAAGGGAGGATTTGGATAACTTACGTTAACGGATCAGGAAAGCAGAGCTGACAAAAGGCAAAGAGGTTTCATTTGCAAGTAAGTACAAAGAGGGACAGGTGTTACAAGTGTGTTATCTGCAGAGTAACAAATGAACTCGTCCCTTACTATCGGGCAAAAGCCTAGGGGTTTGTAAGAGAGCTCTCAGCCTGCCAAGCTGGGAATTACCTTATCCAGGACACCAAAGCAGCACTCTTCCTAAGAAATTATGCAAATTTGCAATTTGGTGACTGATTCTGCCTGGCTTCTGTATAAGTCAAAATCCTCTGTAACAGAACTGATGCCCCAGCCCTGCATGCTTCATGTCTTCCTGTGGAAATGCCCTAGCTAACTTTGGAATAGTTTGGCTCTTCCTCAGCTCAGCCAAGTTTCTTCAAAGCATACTTGAAAACATGGAATAGAAAAGGCACGGGTAAGGAAGGAGATCCAGGAATGTGGGTTTGAAATGATGCTGATCACAGTAACATACACAGAGGTGAACTCAAAAGCAGGAGGACAGCTCAACGTGGACAAAGACATGCACTGTTATTGTCCACCTCAAGTACATTTTATAAGATGCCTCTATCTTTTTCAAAGATTCAATGTAAAAAAAATATCCTAATAGATCTGCCACCTTACAAATAGAAGTTCAAACCCTGAGGATGCTTGAACTGTCATGGGAACAGACTCTCCCATCAAGAGCATTAACAAAGAGTGATCAATAGGTATGTGACAGGCACTGATTCATCACATCATAAAGGGTCATTTGCGGGGCCATGGCTGATCACAAGTTCAAGTGCCCTTTGAGAGATGGAGTGAGTGATTGCCATACCCGCTTAAGGCTGTTTATACTGAAATACAAGAAAGATACGGACTGAGGCTAGCTTGAGCTCTGGCCACACAAATGACTACTCTGTTGGTCTCTGTGGTAGGCAAGATGGGTAGCCATGGTTGGGCGACTGTAGTTTTTATGGGGTAAGCAAGGAAGTGTAATGCAAAAGGATGGGTTTTACTTCAAAAGCTCAGTGAGCGGCATCTGTGGGCAGCACTTTTTCTGTTGGCAGGACAGCAAGGGCTGCTTGGGGTTGCCTGACCCAGGAGGGGCAAGGATGGGGCTTGGGCAGCTTCTAGCACCACGTACACCTCTTGCCCCAGCTGACTACCCTCCCCAGGCACACAATTGGTGGCTACTTACAGATCCATAGAGTTTGCCTTTGCTATTCATGGCCACGAAGAGTCCACTTCTAACACCGAATATGCTCACCACTCCTCTTTCCACCGGGGAGATTTCCAGCAGACCTGGAGGGGAGACGCAGGAATCAGGGGGACAAAGGGCTGTGCCCTGAAGGAGTGTGTGGTGTCTGCGGCGCTGACCCAAAGGCTCCCAGCCCCAGTTGGGGTGTGGATTGCCCCAGCACT
Organism: Athene cunicularia; assembly: GCF_003259725.1. Lineage (NCBI taxonomy): Eukaryota > Metazoa > Chordata > Aves > Strigiformes > Strigidae > Athene > Athene cunicularia. The sequence goes on from NW_020799103.1 coordinate 8,360,947, forward strand.
GCTGTGGGTGGCCACAGACCCCCAGCTTCCCCCGCCACACACACGTGCTGCCCCATGCCCCACGCTGGGACCTCTCTTCTTTTAGCCAAGTATCTATTTTTACTTGGCCCCCAGGCATCCTCCTGTGTAGACGAGGTTAAAATAAGCCAAGTGCGCTTGGGGCGAATGAAACATTTGTCATCAGGCAGCTTAGATCCCCCCCCTCCCGGATCTCTTATTGTTTCAGTTGGATATCAGAGCCCTGGGGCCACGGGGTTAAATCCCCAGCAGATGCTTCTGAAATTTGGGGGAGAGCTGGGCAGCCCCACGGCACTGCGGGCCCCTCCAGATGTTGAGACAACCCCCGTGACACCTGATGCTGCCGGCGACAAAGGGAACAGGACGGAGATGAGCAGCGCAGGACGGAGCTCCGCCGCCGTCCCGTTACCTCTGGGGGAACTGCGGTGCCGAGGAAGATGGGGCGGGGGGGGGGGG
>NW_020799103.1:8361470-8397493 GCF_003259725.1 Athene cunicularia
TTTCTTTCTTTCTTTCTTTCTTTCTTTCTTTCTTTCTTTCTTTCTTTCTTTCTTTCTTTCTTTCTTTCTTTCTTTCTTTCTTTCTTTCTTTCTTTCTTTCTTTCTTTCTTTCTTTCTTTCTTTCTTTCTTTCTTTCTTTCTTTCTTTCTTTCTTTCTTTCTTTCTTTCTTTCTTTCTTTCTTTCTTTCTTTCTTTCTTTCTTTCTTTCTTTCTTTCTTTCTTTCTTTCTTTCTTTCTTTCTTTCTTTCTTTCTTTCTTTCTTTCTTTCTTTCTTTCTTTCTTTCTTTCTTTCTTTCTTTCTTTCTTTCTTTCTTTCTTTCTTTCTTTCTTTCTTTCTTTCTTTCTTTCTTTCTTTCTTTCTTTCTTTCTTTCTTTCTTTCTTTCTTTCTTTCTTTCTTTCTTTCTTTCTTTCTTTCTTTCTTTCTTTCTTTCTTTCTTTCTTTCTTTCTTTCTTTCTTTCTTTCTTTCTTTCTTTCTTTCTTTCTTTCTTTCTTTCTTTCTTTCTTTCTTTCTTTCTTTCTTTCTTTCTTTCTTTCTTTCTTTCTTTCTTTCTTTCCTCTTTCTTGCTCTCTTTCTCACTCTCTCTACTTTTTTATTTTCTCTTTCTTTCTCCTTTCTTTCTCTTTTTCTCTTTCATAAGTGCTTACAAATGCTAATGCTGGACACAAAAATCAAAGAATGCCTAGCACACTTTCTCCCCAACACAATGTATGACTTTGTGGAAATCTGTGGAATTTCAGCTTTTGCTGTATCCAAGCGACATGGTTTACAGTTTGCTGGATGCAGAAAAATTCCCTTCATTAAAAGCCAAAATAGTTGTTGCATGGGAGGTTTAAAAAATGAAAAATGAAAGAACTTGAAAAAAAAAAAAAATTAACAAAGGAAAGGGCCAAGGCTTTAATAAAGAGGAACACATTTAAAGAGGCAGTATGTGCTCAAAAGCAGTAATAAAGTTTTTGATTCTAAATATCCCTTTAAGAAATCAGAAAGCGCAGCATTGCTCTGGAGTAAAAGACATGTGGAGCTCTCTCTTGGTCACTCTACTGATCTCAGCTGTAGTGACATAGTTTATTCCTCCACTTTAGAGGCAGCCCATTCATGCACGTATTGCTGTGGGTTTTAATGGTATGATTATTTTCTAATCTTTACTATGCGTGCACTTACTTAGATGTTGCTGTTGTGTCTTAATGATGCCGTAGTTCTTAGGTAATTAATTTGGTTTAAGTTCATGAAAATGAAGCTCAGTATTTAAAAGCAGGAGAAGTTTTGACCGCATCAGTCTAGAATTACTTTGTTTAGAGCAAATCCCATATGTTTTGTCACCTCCCTTAGCTTAAGCCTCAACCGTCGACAGGTTTTCAGAACCAACAGGTGAGGAGACATTAGGACAATTTTGGAAGGTCCTGAATTAATACGAAAGTGTGTGTGTGCGTGTGTGTGTGTGTGTGTGTGTGCGTGTGGGAAGTGGTTTGTGACTCAAGTGCTTTATAGCCTGAGGACAGTTTAGTCTTTCACGCCAGTAAAGCTCTCCTGCTGTTCCAGCAAAGGATGCGAGAGAAAAGAGAATTGCCCCAAGCCAGATGACAGCTCACCTAGGTGCGAAAATCTCTGACCTTCGCTAAACCTAAGCAAACTCAGATGATGTGATTTTATTTCTTCTTGTGAGGTGCATATACACTGTGTGTGTGTGTGTGTGTGTGTGTGCGCGCGTTTCTGGAGACTGCCGCTGCTTGGTGGATGATTGCAATCTGAGGTGCTAGAGGGGTAAAAGACTCCTAGGTGCAGTTTTGTCTTAAACTAGTTAATATTTCTGTGTGTGTTTAAAGACACCAGAATTCACATCTTTCTCTGTGGAGGTTTACAGGCTGATAAATCTGTTGAGGTAAAATGCACAAACATTTACTAAATTTCTGTTTGCCTTGGGTCCATCCAGACCTCTCTTACACCTGACAAGCCCCGTGGATCAGTTCTGGATGAAGGGGCTGTGCATCAGGCAAAGGCCAGCTGCTCATGGGTTTGGAAACTGCCCTGCTCTGCAGGGCTGGGCTGGACACCTTGTCCTTCCTCTGGGTCCTTAAAGCAGCACGATCCCACCTCACTTCAGAATCTGAATTATTTGCTGTTAGCAAACAACAGTGGATGAATTTGGGATTAAGTTTATTTACCCTCTGAAGGATAAGGTCAAGGAGTGGTACTTCTGCCAACAAACCTACCCCACAGCTTCCCTCCTGCAGCAGAAGTATAGTCTAATGCCCACAGCTAATGGGTCAGGGCCAGGTCTGCTCAGCCTTAGTGCTCCTGGCAGTGATTGTCCCTGACCCAAAAAAGCATGAACTCTGAGCCCTTAGTCCTGTAAATGTGAGAGCATGTTAAAACTTGAAGTTAGGGATGCACACTGGAGGCCCAGGGAGCGGTGGTACCTTCATCCCTTTGGGACATAAGGAAATGGGTCCTAAAACACCCTGTTAGGCTCCGATATGTTTGCGGATGTTTGGAAGATCAGGTCCTAAATGATTAGACAGAGCATCCACAATATCAAATTACATTGTCACAGTGTCACCAATTAATAAGGGACACTTCTACAACATTATTCTTAAACTTGTTACAGAATTAAATGGCACTCTTCCACAAAGGCTTCAAATGAACCTTTCTGAGAGGAAAAGCAACAAGTTTCCAGCTAAGAATGAAATTATTGGGTTTGATTTCAAATTTTTACATTCATGTGTGTGTGACCTTGCATACAGTCTGCCTATGAAACACTGGTCCTGATGCTTCAAAGCCCTCTGATTGCCGAGTTGTATGTAACTGTAAAAAATCCACAAGGGTGAAAGCAAAGCAGAACTGCAGCATTTTCAGTTTGCATCAGGTGTAAATGGCAGGCAGAAGCTGCTGACCTTTATGCTGCAACACAGACATTTCCAGTTGGAAATTACTGTCACAGGAAACCATTAAAACAAAATATTCCCTATGGAAGCCATGAAACTGTGCCGGGAAGGCTCTCCAACACATGATCAGCTCTCGTGCAGCGAAGGGGAGCTGGGTGTCTCCAGATCATCCATAATTAATTCATCTGAATCTTCCATATCATACCATGTTCCACTGCTGCGTGCCCCCTATGCCTGGTGTCACACACTCTTTCATGGTAATCATTTAAATATTAAACCAGGTAAAATGTCTTCATCTTTGTTTTGGCTATGTTCCCTAAGAAGCATATGTGGAAGTCACAGTTCAGACAGCTCTTCTTTCCAAATTCCTCTAGGCTTAAAGTATAGAAAAGAAGAAAGGATTCACAGAATTCAGGTCCACACCCAGGTTGAAGCCCCGTATCATGTATTCTGAAAGAAAAAGGGAAAAGAAGAAGGAATCTGGAATAGCTTTACAACCTTGACGGAAATTATTCTGCAATTGCACTGGCACAGCAGTCATCCAAACTTGGCTCTGTGTCTGTATCTCTAAAGGGGTCTAGGTCCACAATTTAAAAATCAATTTACATATTTATTAACCCCAGTAAATAGATGTAAATGACCCTGAAAGATATTGCTCATGAGCTTTTCTGCTGAAGGCAAATATTGTACTGAGACCCTTTGATCTGGAAGGATGGGGAGTGGACTGGAAGGGGCATGGAGAAGTATATTGTTAGGAAAAAATCCCTTTCACCACTTTGCGTGCTATGAAGACATGGTAAAAAAAGCAAGCCCGTACCCCAGCTCCCCCTTTGCGTACGCCCCTTTTAATTATGATTATTTTGGAAGACAACTACCCGGCGATCTGCAGAAGGGACTCGCCTCAGAAAGCTTTCTCACGTTCACGTCTGGCTGCCTCTCTGTGTGAGCAGGGGCAGTGGTCCCGGGAGAGGAGGCAGGCTGGAATGCAGCGCAGTGCTGGGGGCCCAAGCCCCGAATGGCCGGGGTCGCTGGGAGACCTTCGCCATCCAGGCCTCTGCTGCCTGCATAACATGCATACCCACACACAAGCTAGCGAGTCATATTTTTTTTTTTTTTTTTTTTTTCTCTGTTTGCAGCTGGTCTATTTGATCTCTGTGTGCCTGGGCTGTTTGCTGTTGTGAGCGTCTTGCCATGATCAAAACCTTATTATCTCCAGTGATGTTGTAGTGTTATACATTGGAAAAGGGCAGTGGAGTATAGCAGCAGGCAGCTACAATACTGGGCAGATAACAAAAGCACCAATAACCTCTCTTCAGTGTATTTGGATTGATTCAGTGAGAGAACTAAACGTCACTTTGCTTGTGATGGGGATGGACTTTTTCGACAGCTACTCCCTCTGCTGCTGGTGAGCTTGCGTGGTTGTACACCTCTGTGTATCTCTGTGTAAAGCACAGATCAGAAACAGCATTGACTGTGTCCATTTGTGTGGCTCCTGAAGGTCTTCAGGAGCTTCGATGTTGCAGTTCACACTTCCAGCTCGTGACCGTGCTGCTCATAGACACCCACTGCTGCAGTGGTGGGCACCAGGGAGCTCCAACTGGAAGATCAAGTCACAGACATTTGACTTTCTGTGAACTACCTTCAGTGTCTTAGCAGCCTTTTTACTCAGCTTCTGTGCTTGATTTGTTTGCTTTATTGCTTTTGAGCCGTAAGGTTGCTACGCCATCAGCTCAAAGGTGCGAGGTGGTGGTGTGGTGATAGCGACCCTCTGGGAGACCTGAGGCCACTAGCCCAGCAACCTGAGGTGGTCATGGCAAGCCTCTGCCTTGTCTTGCTGGTCCTTGTCACCGACTGACATATGAACAGTTCTCAGGTGAAGAAACATGTCTGGACAATCTATTATATCCTCTGCTTCTCACCCCGTTTCTACAGGCTGCAGCTTTGCTTCATGCTTTTCTTTCACTTTACATTCCCCACAGCAAAATTTCCCACCCCTACTGTCACCACGGCTCCTTATTTCCAGCAGTTTTCTTTGCTCCACTGGCTTTTGCTCTGTTATCAGCTCTTTTTGCTGCATGTGCTTCCTGTTGTCAACTACTGTCTCCCTTTTTCTGTAGCTGTTCTACTCTCCATCCTCGGGACAAGATGACAGGGTTAGAGAAACAAACACCCTTCATGGGAGTTACATTTACAGTAAAGGATGACTAAACAACACCCAGATCTTAACTGCAGGGTTGAAGGATGTGTCCTACCTGGTGGATCTTCTGCAGTCACCTTTATGGTGCCGCTGCTTCCTTCAGTGTGTGAGCTGTGGCTGACATGAAAGTGAACTTTGGGGAGCAACCTCATGAGAATCAGCTAAGGAAGGAATTCTTAGCAGCCTTAAGTGGGATTTCTCTCTGATGTTGTGATTAGTGTCAGATCCTGAAGCCTGAGATGCTTTTTTGTGGGGTGGTGGTATGACTGGAGAACACAAAGGATCTGAGGATGCCTCAGGATTATCACTGGAGTTTGAATTATTGAAGAGTAGGACTCAGCGGGATGGGAAATGTTCTGGATATCATCAGGCAAGCCAGATCATTTTTGAGGGCAATCATGTCCCAGAGTCTTGTATTGGCTTCACAGTTCTCATCCTCATGAAGTCTGAACCAAAGCTCGGAAGGGAAGTCTGATAAGCACCTAGATGGAGAAATACGTTCCGAGGGCTCTGCTTATTAATGCAGGTCTTTTTTAGAAAACTTAGTTCCCAGCCAGGCTCATTCTTACTCTAAAACTCACATGTGCTTATAATTTCATATTCATTGCTGACATTTCCGCATATGCTATTTTATTCTTCCTTGTCCTGTATTCTTTTTACCTATTGAAATTATAAACACTTTAAAACTAAAAATACACATTTTTTTCCTTTTGTCAGATTATGGCACACATACTTTTGCTGATACATTACTTGATACTCTGCCAAACAAAACTGGTAAAAGGAAACATAACAGCAAATGAGTTTTGAGAATCAGGGTAAGTGTTTGTTAAGCTTATTTTTATTATTATTATTGTGGGAAATAGTAGCTTAAGTTAACTTTTTGTGTGAGAATGTTTTAGCTGACTTTGAATGTAGCATAATTGGTTTACATGAGTCTGTTCAACATGTGGCCTCTCTTGTATGAATCATTTTTTACCAGTGGCTAATGTGAAGAAAACTGGCTGTTGTAAGCAAATGACGTGTATTGCTGAATTTTAAAACTTCCCAGCAAAGCACCACTTAAAATCTGTCAGAACATATATGGACATAGATATACAATTCATAACCTCTCTGAGCATGTAGGAGACTAACTTTTCCAGTTGACCTTTAGTGTCACAACTGTGAAGCAAATGGATGTCTCCCTTCCTTACTCACTCTCGGACTTATCACAGTGCTCACCACTGCAGGGTCTCAGTCCTCTGAGGAGGTAGTGGCCGTATCCTCAGAACACCTCCATGAGCTGGGGGTTGCTATCCTCCTTCCCAGCCCACTGCTCTCTGTGGCAGCTACTGCCATCAGATGAGGTGCCTTCACGTGTGTCTGAGGTGGCGGAGGGAATATCAAGACCAGAGAGATTGTGGAGGATCTGTGTGATCTGTTGGGGTTGAACTACTGTGGTAGAGGTTCTCAAAGCCTGGTCTAGGCAAGTTGCTTTCCCAGTGCAGAGAACCTGCAATGTTGACTTTGACCCCCAAGGACAGGACAGCTGCACAGGTGAGCAGGACCATGGTGCTCACCTGCACCAGGACACAGCTGGGCTCCTCTGATTGTGGCCAAGCTCTGCAACTTCTGGGCTGCGGGGGGTGGGGGCCAGAACACAGACATCCTGAAACCTCTCACGACAATCTTTCCTGATAACCACCAGTGGTACTGGCAATGGCAAAAACTTTATATTGAGTTCTGGCATACAAAAGGCCCTGAAAAACATTTATAAAAACACAGTTTAACAGACAGCTCACTCAGAGAAATACCCAGTTCACTGCGACGTTATTCCTGGTGAAGTCAGCCAGAACAACTGTATGGTTTGCTGGGTGAGTTTATGAAAACTAAACTGCAAGCTATGAAGTATACAGAGATATCAGCAGCTCTAGAGAAGTTGTTGAAGACCAACCAACATGGAGGTTATTCACCGAATTCTGTGTTTGAAGGTAGTGAGAACAGTAATGTATTAGGTAAAATGTAATTTCTTCCCCTTCAAGGCGTTTGGAAAGAAAAGCTAAGAAGCCCAATATATAACTAAGCAACATATTGCACAAGTGTGTGAAACAGGTTATCTGTCAACAGACACGTCAGCCATCTGTCATCAGACATGTCTAGAAGATTTGTCTTGGGTTCTGGCACATTCATTATTCACTCTCTTTATGCTGTTTAATAACAGGCCTTATAGATTACAATGGGAGCCAGTTCTCGCTCCAAGTTTGAATCACACAAGATGTAAGTAAATACACTTTGGATGAATGATCCTTGACACCAAGAAACCTGCAGAGATGTCATGCTCCATTGCTTGATTTTTGACTTAATCATTTAATTTCTCTTATCATTCAAGGACCAGAGCAACTTCTTTCTAGTCAACTATTTTAATATTACCTCTGTTTCCCCTCCATCTTTCTCACTTCACCAATAAAGCTATGAGAGCTACAGTAACATCATCATTACAGGAACTAATACATGCAGGTTAAAAAATAAACAGGCAAAAAGAAAAAGAGAGACTGATTATCTCCTTTTGGATGATTCCTGGTACTGCTTTAAGAGTACATTTCTTGCAGGGTTCTCTTTTGTTCCTGCAGGTGAAAGAAGGGACAGGACTGGACTCTAAGTCTGTTTGTTCAATAGAGCCACACAGTCTCCTTACCTCTCGGCAACGAACATTCAGTTTATGACTTTTCTTCCATTTCAATATATGTTTATGTTTGGACCAAGAGAATGCAGAGTTTCCATACTGGTAAACACTACTTACACTGTGCTGTGTGGGAAGAGATCCCCAGGAAGGCAGTTTTTTTTTTTTTTTTTTTTTTAAGATGTGGAATGAGTAAATATAAACTTGAAATGACCATTTTTAAGATTGTCTTGAGAAGAAAACAGTCTTAAACCAGGCAGATAACAACAGAATGAAGACTTTGGTATTCTTAACAGTTTCCCAGGACTAACCCATGATTTCCTCCATCAGTGGACTGGAAACCACTTGGAATTAAGCCAAGTCTCCTTCCTGAATATGTATGTCCTGCGAACATCAAGTGTAATAGTGTAGTCATCTAAAACCTGTTAGCTGTCACATGCAAGCAGAACACGTCCCACAGCTCCAACATTTTCACTTTGCTGCTGCCCAATTGGAATAATAGGTAAATTATTGCATGAAGGACACTGAGCTGGACTCTATTCTCACTCATTTCCATGTAGCTTCCTGAGATAATGGGATAAAAAGAAAGAAGTTGAGCCTGCAGAAAGTCTGATCCCTACCAGAGATATTGTTTTCATATTCAGAGCACACGCTTTCAGAATGATTATTTTGATATGAATCTCCATGTACATTATCATTTATATTAATGGGAATGGAATGTACATTATCATTGATATTAACAGGAATGGAGGATGTACATGAGAGCTATTGGAATCAGGACAGTGGGATGGGAATGATACATAACGAAGGGAAAACTCCCTACCCAGGGAATTCAGACAGTGCTGTGCAGTCACTGCTATGCTATTTGCCACATGCTATATACAGTCACAAAATATTCCACTCAGTCAGAGACATGGCCAGAAAAAGCCCTGCGAACCCCAAAGTCTTACAGTCTTATAATAACCACTGAAGCACACCCTCCACCACAAAAGGAGAGCAGCAGAGCTCCTGTTGACCCGCATGGGACAAGATGTATGAAATTTATTCCAGCATGTAAGGAACCAGGCAAAACCAGAGGGGCTGGTTTCAGTACATCCATGGCCATTTAGCGTTGATCTGGAACTGCAAAGCAAACATTTTTGCCTACCTTAATGGAACTTCATAATGCTGGAATGAGGTATTATAAAATTATCTGAATTTTTCAGAATATCCGTTTATTTCAGTGGTTAAAAACTGAATTTGGGTACCAGTATTTGGTTGAAAAGGGATTCCATCATTTTAAAAAAAAAAAAAAAAAAGAAAAAGGTCCTTTTAAAATGAATCTGTCTTCTCCTCCCCCTTCTTCCACTTTATAATTTACAAATTTTTGAGAGGTTTTGGACCAATAGACTAGGAGTATACTTGTCACCTGAAGTTCAAATGCAGGATCTCAGAAAAACAAAAAGCATTGGAGTCTTCATGAATGCTTCCTGGATTGGAAGACAAAGGAACATGATGATGATATGATAGTCCTTACTGTAAAATGCCATTCCTATTGTCTACAACACTCTGCGTATTATTATCATTCACACTATTAGTTTTCTGGAAAAAAAATCAGTCTAAGGCTTCAATTAAATCAAACCACAAACAGGACAAAACAGCAGATACAGTAAGACTGACTTGTCTTCTAAAATGCTCAGGCAGCTGCTAGTCTTCAGTAGTGTTTCTACATACTGTAATTGCAAATTACTGAAGCCAGCTCATTTGCATTTAGTCTTTATTGGCCGACACCAGCATAGTACCTATCTATTTGTGTATTGGTTTTAAGAGGAGGATGGGGCAGGTCATGTCTTCTCCCACACAAAAGGAGTGGCTGTAGGAGGGGAGCTGAAGCTGGTCAAGACATTGTGCCAGGACTGCCAGGATCTAGAGCACCACGTCAAAGCAGAGCCACCCTTGGAGAGATCAGACCAGTCCTGAAGGTCCTGTCAACCGAGGGAACCCAGGAGGGTGGGCATTTGTTGGTGCTGACTCCACCTTACGGTAAGAGGGTAGATGGAAAGCCTGACTCAGTGGCCTTTTTCATGGAGTGCTGGACTGTGGCCCCAGTAAAAATCCCACTGGCTAGTGACTGGAAGGTTTCAGAGGGAGTGAAAGCCAGGGAAACCTCAAAGCTTCTCTATTTGTTTGCCTGGAAGTCCCCACTGAACTGCTGCCAAAATGAGTTAACAAGAATGTTATTTTTGGTGGTAGTGACAGTTTTCAGAATCAGTATTTGAAGAGGCAAGCAGTATCAGACATATGAAACATACTGCAGTTTGGAGATGTGCTTCACCTGCAGTCAGATTTCTTATCCTTTCCCTCTAAAACTCCCCTGCTCTTTCTCCCACTAACTGGGATCACTACTGCAGAGCTGGGAGGATGAAAGGGAGGAGGGAACTGTGCTGGCAAGTGTTGTTCCGGGTTAGATCTTTACAGAGCTTAGAAAGTTTCCCTCCCCGCTCCCCTTCACCACAGTAGTTTATCTAAATTGCAGCAGAAAAATTATAGAGTGGAAATAAAACAACTACCTCAAAACTCCCTCCTTTAGAAGCTTCTGTGCAAACTCAATCATAATTCAGAATCATGGGAACAAACCCTCTACACAGTTGCAGTTTATTACTTAACAGTAGCAAATCACCATTATTTTTTAACCAAGACTGAGGGGTGGTTTTCAACCCATTCTCATGCTTCATGGTTCTTCCAATTCAGCGTGAACACAGGCTGCAGAGTTAGCTCCTAAATACATCGGATCATGATCTTATGGTGCTGACAAAGTGGCTTCAGGAATTCTTCCTTTTTGGGGCTGCAACAGTTTGTACCCAACACCCTGTGAGTACTACCTCTGCTCCTCAGGGGCTTCAGCACTTCCATCATCAACATCATTCTCATTTGTGACAAAGTTGCATATCACTATATATTCTTTAAACTTCTGTGATGATTAGGGATAAGGGAATGACATTTCCATTAGCTGCAGAGGGGAATACACAGAGTGCCTTTGTTGATGGACTAACCCCATACTGCTGGAGGAGCTGCAATACCTCAGCAGAGAGCTTATAAGAAATCAGCCAGACGTGTTTAAACACAATTTGGAATCACCAAATACTAGCCAAATATATCTTGCTGTTGTTATAGTATAAATATAATTATTGCTATTATTAGTAGTAGCAATAGTTAGTATTACTGGTTTATTATTAGTTATAATTTTTACTGTGGTACCACTTAGGAATTCCTTTACTAGACCAGAGTGCCATTACAATATGCGCTGTAACGCTGTTACCATGACAATTTTTCTCTGTTTGCCAGTGTTTTGGCTAGAGAGCCAGCTGCTGACTAGCTGTGCTCCAAGTTGCCGAGCAATAAATCCCAAACCAAATTCACGACCAGATTTCTGCTCCAAGTCTCAATCTTGTGACTTGCTGCATGGGCTGCTTTGCGACTCCACCTGACTTCAAGTCACTCTGCAAAAACATGACTCTGTCACTGAAACAAGTGTCTCCCAAATCGAATTTTTGAAAATATACATTGCATACTCATTCATACAGGCAAGCATAGGAGATGCTGCTGGTGAGCCGACAATGCAGAAAATATTTGTGAAAGGCTCTAGGAAAACAAGGGAAGATTGAGAATTATTTCTTTGCAATAAAAGAGAAAAATCTTGTAGAAGCAACTGTCTCCTGGACTGCATAAGGACAAGTGTGGCCAACAGGTCAAGGGAGGGGATTCCCCCCTGCAGTGCTGTGTCCAGCTCTGGGGCCCCAACAGCAGAAGGACATGGACCTGCTCAAGCGGGGCCAGAAGAGGCCACAAAGATCATCGAAGGCTGGAGCCCTCCCCTGTGAGAACAGGCTGAGAGAGTTGGGGGGGTTCAGCTGAAGAAGAGAAGGCTCTGGGGAGACCTTAGAGCAGCCTCCCAGGACTTAAAAGGGACTATAGGAAAGGGGGGAGGGACTCTATCAGGGGGTGTAAGTGTAGGACAAGGGGTAACGGTTTTAAACTGAAAGAGGGGAGATTCAGGTTAGATCTAAGAAAGAAATTCTTCCCTGTGAGGGGGGTGAGGCCCTGGCACAGGTTGCCCAGAGAAGCTGTGGCTGCCCCCTCCCTGGAAGGGTTCAAGGCCAGGTTGGACGGGGCTTTGGGCAACCTGGGCTAGTGGAAGGTGTCCCTGCACATGGCACGGGGTTGGAACTGGGTGATCTTTAAGGTCCCTTCCAACCCAAACCATCCTGTGATTTTATGCTATTAAGAAAAAGGCATTTAACTAAGCAGGAAGAGACAAACTTTGCGAAATGTCGATAGTTTCTTATAGATGAAGAGATTTCCCCAACAGATTGTCAGTCTCTAGAATTCCACAAACTATTGGCCTGGCTTGCAGATTGATGTTGAATATTGTTAATTCTTCCAAGACAATATAGTCATTTGACTTTTTTTTTTTTTTTTTTGTGAAATTGGTCACTGTGAACCGAGAATGAATTTCACTGTGGGGTTCACTCACAAATGTTCCCCTTATGGGGAACCCCTTAAGGGTTCACTTATGTTCCCCTTAAAATTTTCATTGCCTTCAGGACAGAGGTACACGTTATGCGCTGAGCAAAAAGTGCATCAGAGGCATGTGGGGAGTCTTCAGTTGCTCACAAAGACCCCAGTGATTCAGCTGCCCCAGGAGTGCTGGGGTGACACAACCCTGTTATCACCAGGACTACAAGCCATTAGCATTGGAGGGCTGTTGGGTAAAGCCACGGTATGTGAACTAATGGTCCCAAGCTATTACCTACCGAGTTGAAACCCTTATCACAAAAGAACTGTGGCTGTGATTTGCATCTCTCCAGTGTGCGGGTTCAGTAACTTTTCCGTCTGTCATTACCAGTAATCTCTCTTCGTAATCTTCCTAGTACCTCCGTGTCACCAATATCCTCACTATAGGTGTTGTGTTTTCTGATGGTCCACTTAGCACATTCAGAAGTCTTCCATGCTCGCACTATTGTTTGATTATGTCTTTTAGGGTTAAGATCTGATCAGTTTATGTACACCCTCTTCTGAAGCTAAACTGACTTTCCTTAAGCCTACTATTCAGCTGTGCCTGTGTTCTTGTTCACAGGCACTCAAGCAAATGTATTCTCAAACACAGCAAACAGGCTAATGCCTCTTGAGTTTTATATTCCTTCCTGCCACCTCCTTTTCTTTTTCTTCAGCTTGTTGTAATCACATCTGAATACCAGCGACAAGTCCTTCCGCAGCTTTAAAAAGCACTGGGAATACCTGACACTGTCCCACAGGTAAAACCTTTGTAGTGAGCACAGCCAGGAGGATGCGATGCTTTGGGACAGCTGTCCATGTGTCACACCAAGGACTGGATCCAAGGAGCAAAGACATCTGTGGGGCTACCACATTCTCCTCAATGGCTTTTGGTCTCAATCCTTGTGCTTGACACCCTTGTTGATTGATTTTTTTTTTTTTTTAATTTCCCATTATAGATTACCAATGCTTTTTTCAACAGGTTCCCACTCTCACTTCTAGCTTCTCACTTAAAATTCTGAGTTTTCTTGTCTCCCTCTTCAATAAGATCAACTTCTGAGAGATGAGCCATTCTGACAGGTTTCTGACTCCATTCGTGTGGAGGTGTGGAGACATGTGACTTTGTGACCTACTGCATCTGGCACTCATCTTCCAAAGCACAGCGTCAGAGATATGTCTCTGAAAGGATCTATTTAGAAATATTGATGAATTAAAAGTACAGCTGGAACTTGGTGTTAGGTCCTGATCTAATACATACTCAGCCTTTATTCAGGGTAATCACAAATTTGATCTGTCTCTTCACACTGAAGACTTTTCACATCAAGGGGACTTTCATCCTTGATGAGAGTTTATCTGATTAAATACTGATAAAGGTGTATCATGATAAAGGCAGACAAAATATTGCATTTAAAATAAGATGAGCATTCAGACTTACCTGTTGTGATCAAATGGAAATAACAAGCCTTTGTTTCCTCCTTTGGGCAGCTTGGTGGTAGCTTTCCAAGAGTGCTCTCCATCTCTGGAAAAAGGCCCTCAAAACTCACAAGTGTAGTGGCTAATCTCCAGAAAAAGGCTGAAATTAAGTGTTCTTGAAATTAACGTCCAGTCAATATGCCAGTGTTATTGGTACTACAAGAAAAAAGATACCAAGGAAAACAAATACAGAAATGTAAGAAAATTAATAAAACAGTATGATTCAAATGCTGCAAACATCATTGTGTGAGGCAACACACAAACATGCACTGTAAGGCACTGACCTGAACGTCTCATTAGCTTGATTAGTGCTGGTGTAAAATAGCCATACTGCACACTCATAACAAAGTAGGACTACCCATGACAAAAGTGAAACCCATTATAAGTAAAAAATCCAAAAGTTATTTACACCAATCATAAAGAGTGTCACAATAGTATTCATGCCTTGGCATTTTAGTAATCAAATCTGTGTTTGATTAATTAAATAAAATGAAAGAAAAAAATATTTGACTAATATGTGGTTGATATCATGTTTAGTAAAAATATTTCAGGATCATGATGTTTTATTCCTGCTGGAAATCAGTACAACAATTAGGGCTTCCAGCTCAGGTTCCAGGGAGACATCTTTCTTCCATTGCATTTTCCTCAGTTCCTTCTGTGCCAACTCTTATAAAACAAGATACCACAGGATTTAATTCTAAAAATCTAATATTACTCCCTTGTGGTGAACTGAATACTACAGATTCCTTCTTGATAATACTGTCTCATGGGATTCCTGTGTGGTAACAGAATCTCCTGGGATTCCTGCCTGGTAACCATATCTCGCTGGACTTTGGTAGTATTTCTCCCATTGGATAACCCCAGCCCCACCAAATAAGCAGTCATAAACCTTACGCTCTCATTATTTTACATGACATTATTTTACTAATGTCAGATCCTGAACTCCTTAAATCAATGGGGTGTTTTCCCCCCCTTAATTTTCACTAAGTTAGAATCTTGGCTCCAAGAGAAAAAAATATTATGGAATATTTTAATTGTTTGACAAGCGTAACATTAAGAAATACTTTTAAAGTAGCAATAATATTTCATGGCTGGTTTATCTACATACTCCTGCAGGATTTAGACTTAGTCTTTAACCGTACATGGACTAGAATGTTTTTTGTTGTTCTGGAAGTGAGATATTATAACCGCTCTTCTTCATGCCAGTGAGAGGAATCACAGCTCAATGTTTTTTAAAAAGAATATACTGAACAGTTCTTGAGAGGTTTTCAGTGAATGCCTCTGCTGCAACTATAGATCAGCAATAAACCAACAGCCATAAATCACTTATTATTCTGCTTGATTTTATTGTACCCAAAAGGCTCACTAAAATATTGGGACCACATCGCAGCAGACCCTGCACCCTTAAATAACAAAGCAATCCAGCCTTTCTGTTCTTAGCCACCCTCTCTACCCAGTCGTACATAGCAAATTGACAGGGGACATAATTGTTCCCAAAAAGCCCATGAACATGCAGAATTTTGTTTTTACAGTCCTGCCCAGTATCTCCAGACACTTCTCCGGCTTCTCCCAGGATGCAGGGTCACCTGGGAAGCAGCAGTTAACCCACTCGCGGGTAACTCTGGCATGAGAGGCTGACCCCTGTGGTTGCACATTTCACAGGGGTCAGACTTGTTTCATCAACCTGCAGAGCTGAAAGTGATTCAGGAAAGTCTGCTCTGGTTCATCCTGTGAGATTTCCAGGCACAAAAGTTTTGGCTTGAGCTTTTCTTTGTTTTATTTAGTGTTTCTAATGGCCCACTTTTGAGAAGGTGATGGGATTTTTATTTTTGGGGTATGACCTTGACGGAAGGATTGCTGCTGAGCTTGAGAGCCAGACGTGTTCACGGAAAGAGCAATTTCACAGTGTTATCAGATTGACATGATACATCTCTTGCAGAACCCAGCCCCAGCAATGTAGATGAAATAAAACAGTGATGGGTCCTGCAAAGAATTACTCACTAAACTTTGTGTCACTAAGCTCGAGATATACCAGCAGACATCAGGGCAGGTCTTGGCTATCACCTTCTTAGCACAGGATGGCTTCAGAAGAGCTCTGCCCAGCTGAAGCTCTGACCCTGTAAGAGAAGGAAAGTTGTAAACCCAGACACTACTACGGCTTGAATCACAATGAAGGCACCTGAAGAATATAAACATTAGAGATGAAAGAAGGTAGGCGGGTAATACCTTCTACTAAAGCACTGTATCTCCTGCCACGTGTTCAGACAAGAAATGGACATATGCCATTTTTCCTTTTCACAGCTGTCTTCCAGTCCAAATATAACACTCAACTCCAGATCTTACAGCTGTTCTGAGCCCTTTTTGAATCCAGAACATGCTTCAACACCAGCTTTTCTTTGGTCTTGATCAAGTCATTAAACCTCAAAACTCTTGGAGATACAAGTATCTGTGATAACAATTCTATGGCTACTTGTTATTTTTGAGAGGATCAATAAAGTCTTTGAAGAAATTTCTGAAGTAAAAAAAAATACGACTAACACACTTGATACCAGATCTGCCAAGACGCCTTCATCCCTAAACCCCTGAATTTCCATGGTGTTTGGCTGCCTGAAGCACCACTGAAACTGGCAGGCAAATAAGCAAGTGAAAGGCATTCAGGAGCTTCAGTGGCTTTGGTCCTGGCTGGCACCTTGGTACCCTCTGCCATGACTAGAAGGGTTGTATGTTCTGGCCGTTACTACAGGGTGGGAGAAACAGGAACAGCATCACATCAGGGTCTGCACCTCTGCTTTGTTACCGTTTAGGGTACAACATGCTGCTTGGACAATGACTTGAGAAAACCACTTTGGAGTCTTGTGGAAATGCCCCCAGGCAGCCTGGACAACGAAAACCGGGAAAACAAAACACTTCTTACCAGGGGGCTTTTGCCAGCCTCTTAAGGGGGCATTCATGACTTTCTTATGAGTCACCACCCCAAAAATACTGTAAGTGCTATTCGTTCAGCGGGGCTAGCAGTGCAAGCTGGAAACAATCTAGGGAACTCTCATCTTCAGGTCAGTGGGGCTGGCAGCACAGTCACTCCCTGGGAACGAAGGGCGAGACAAGAAAGAGCACGGCTTCGAAATTTCTGTCGTGCATGCTGCGGCTGGGGACGGGCACTGCAGAAAAGGAAGGGTTTATTTGTTACTGAGAAGCAGAGATGCGAGTCTCCTCTGCAGTTTTTTTTTTTTTTTTTTTTTTTTTTTTTTTGGGTGCTTGAGGAATGGGTATGACTAGGGAAGGTTTACATAAAACTGGAACAAAAAAGAAAAGGTGTAGAGCCTGAGGGAGACACATGAAAATTCCTGCCATCCCACACTGCTTTGTCTTCTGCTTGGAAGGGTCAGAGAGCAGCTTTGGTGTTTATCCCATTTATAGCCCATGGGACCTTCTTAGGGCCTGAAGCTCTCCTGCTATAAAAATAGGGGAGAATCCATAAAAGCAGCATCATCCCATATATAGCGCAAATCTTTTCTTACAAGATAGGCAAGGAGCTAAATGCCTTAATTAGAAGTTCACAGAGTTATTTTTTGTATGTTGCAGCTAACAACACAGAACATGGACTCCTGATTGAATACCAAGGCAGTAAATCAATGGAGGGTCTTTGCTACTGTTCATGAAATGCTCCAGCTGTGCTCCTAAGGATTATAATGTCAACAGAACTCTTGATTTGAATCACAGCCTTGCCTTCACTCACGGGCCATATATTAGTCTTGAAAAGCAGACAGAGTTTCATCGGTCAAAGGAAAAAAAAAATTTAAATTGCTGAGCTGAAAATAAAATGGTGAGGTAGGGGAGGAACACTGCAATGCAGTCAAAGGAGATGTGACAAATTTCAGCAAAAAACCTCGAGAAATTTGAATGTTAAGGTATTTCTCCATGTTTAATACAAATTTCACAAGTCAAATTTAATTTTTCATAATATATTTAGACAGTGCTTAGTCATCTGATTAAATGTCACACAGCTGGTGTGACTCCTCACAGCTTCACCAAAGCCAGTATGGCAATGCCAACCAACTTCAGCCGAGGAACTAGTCCTTACTCAGAGCATTATAGATAAATCAGGAATCCCAGGAAACAAGCAATAGATCGTTTTAGACACAGGTAGATTTTTCTAGAAGATAAATATCTTTCTGAATATCACTTGTGATTATGCTTCTGCTTTAGAGTATGAACAAATCAATGAAGACTAGACCATATTCCATCAAGCTGGATTCCTAAAAGCTGTGTAAAAGGTGTAGTTTCGCCTTAGCAAAACACTTGAAGTTTCCCAGGAATCTTTTGACATTTAGCAGGTGTTCTCTTGCAATGATTGTAATAAATCTTAACAACCCATGTGCAACCAGGCAAAAAAAGCTGAAGACTCTCCTAATGATGACCTTGAAGCTGTTGACGAGGTCACAGTGGTAGTGTCATACTGCAGTTTGCACATGTTCTTACTTTTTTATTCCTATAGGAATCAGCTGCTGCCAAAGTACACATGATACAAACTAGAATCTTGATTATCCAAGGCTCAGTCATAGTCTCTGTTTCCTAGAATACAGTTCTATCCCTGGTATTTATTGCTAACATTGAAAAGTATCTCAGTTATTCAAAACCTTGGTTACTCTAATTCAGTAATTGCACCTATTAAATGAATTTGCAATTAATTCAGCTGGCCCAAAACCATTTCATAACTGTACTGAAGCTATGAAAAAGTTTGCACAAAACTATTTAAAAAGGGAAAAATGTAGCTTTACTTTGAATACTTTTGTTGAAAACAAAGATGAGAAGGAGATCTTACAGAGCCCTAATATTTCTGGAACTTTGGGCAGGTTTATATCTTTACAGGAGCAAGAAAACCGGCCATCCTTCCTCTCTGAAACGTAGAATTCATTGAAAACGCTGCTTTTCACTGGCATCAAGGTTAAACAGTAGCTCAAACTCAACAGGGTTGGAGAGTTGAGCCAAGTTCCTGAAATGTAATACTAGTTTCTACTGCAGTGACTCTTGCAAAGTCACCATACTCAGTCAGGACGATAGTAGCTTGTTTCCTGGTTTGGCATTTCATTTATTTTTCTTCCTCACCACCAGAAGGGAAGCCTGTGCAGATCTCTACCATCTGCAGGACTGCATTCAGGGCTCATGCCCACAGCTGCTGTTATGGGCGAGCGATTGGTGTCAGACTCATGCAGGAGTCTCCCCTCATTTCTCTGCATAACATGAGCTTCTCTTCTTATGAGGTCTCCAAGTACAAATATACATGTGCCATCAAAGTTGAATATACAGTTTAACAACTGTTAAATTATTACTGGTTTGCCATCACAGTCCAAATAGAAAGTATGAGTTTGTTTCAGAAATAAGTGAACTTGAAATATCACATCTGCAAGTAAATTATGTAATTGGTGTGAAATATTAATTTGGTTTGTCTGAGATGAAGTCTTTATTCTTACAGGTGTGTGCAGAATAAAAACCCACAGGTCTTCACCTGGCAAGGTTCTCCAGGGCACTTTTCTAACCTGATTCTGTTTCTTCTTCTCTTCTGCCCCCACTTCTTTTCTTCTATCAGTCTCATAGAGGGAGCAACACCATAGTAACAACTCAAGGTGTAAAAGTGTTTTTTCTTATCTTTCTTTGCATTTTAATCTGTCCATGTCTCCTTTCTGATTCTGCTTTATCTAGGTTGTATGGAAAAGAAGCATAAAATGTCCTTCAGTTTTTCCACAGCTTTTTGACCAAGTGCTTCATTATCTTCTAAAAAAAATATAAAATCTTCTTCCTTTGTTTAATCATACATGTTCTTTACATGGGCCATAACCTAGATTTGCTCCAAAACTTATCAAGAAAGTAAACTCTTGCCTACTTTTCTCATTACTTCCAAGATCAAATTCGTGTTCCCAATATTCAAACACCAAAATATTTCATACATAGACTTCACAAATTGTATTACTTCATAAAGCTTTGTTTTATGAGAATCTTATTGTTCTATAAATTTAGAGGTTTTCATCTCACTGTAGATAATGTGAGAAATCTATACAAAAATGTATCAGAGCAGATAAGAAATTGGATGAAGTGTTTGGCTTGTGTTGTGAGACAGTGCTATTACAAACATCATACAATTTTTTTATATGGATTTTTGCATCAGAAAAGCTTTTTTTATTTTTGTCCTTGTCAGAGAAGCCAACATTTCTTAGAACTTAAAACAAAAAAGAAGCTTTAAGTTTACTTTAAAGTAGTCTTACCTTGTATAGAGCTATGAGGCAGGAACCCACCCTCATCCTTCAGGAAAAGGTAGGAAAAAAAAAAAAAAAAAAAAATTTGAGCTCCTTCCTCTTTTCCCAACAGGATATATTCAACTTTCTATTAAACCTGATAAAATCCCAACTCCTTATTGTCCCACCCCAAATATCTCTTCATAACCACAAACCCAGATAGCTACAAAATAAAATCTAGGCCCTGAACACAAGCACTGTTACCCCTCTTTCCAGCAGCTGAGGCCTTATATTTGCCTGCAGATCAGTTTTCAGAAGTAATTGAGTTACAGGGTTTATTACAACCCCTTGGGGGGACACTATGAGCAGAATTAACCATGTCTTTTATGCGGCTGAACAAGAAAGGAGTTGATTCTGACCAGAGGATGGTCAACAGCTGCCTTCCTTGTACACAGATGTAGGGAATTCATGAACCTGTGCCCCTCCCAGGCTCTGAGAAGGTGTGCTGGAGTACCTGGGGCTTTCTTCTGGCTCAGGGGGCTCTTTCTGAAGGGTGGTTGGGTTTCTTTGAGATTATTCTGGGGTTGAATCACAAGGCTGCTTGTGTTCATACTTTCTGGGAGGAGGTTGTCCTGCTTTATCTATATAAGTATTCTGTCTGTGTAGAGCAGAGGAGAAAAGAAGTAAAGAAAGGATTGTGTTCTCTAAAAAGATATACAGAAGTATTGAACCGGAAGGAAAAATATGGGCCCACAGGAAGGAAAGTTGCAGGGGAAAAGACTTTGGTGAAAGTTATTACTAAAGCTGGCAAAATGCTTAGAGAAGTAGACAGCAGAAAGGGATAATATAAAACAAAACAGTAAGTTTGATCTGTGCAATGCAGAGATAAGGGGAACCTTAACACTGGGTTGAGTTCTTTAAGAAAAAGCAAAAACTATTGTCCTGCTTTGCTTAGATTAGGAAAATTAGGGTGGTAGGTTTTTTGTTTGTTTGTTTTTTTAAAAAAAGTAAATTAAGGAAAAACTCAATTCTGAAGAGTTTTGCTTTACCATCCTGGTCCCCCTTTGGGAAGATTTTAGAGAATCTCAATTTCCTATAGCCATTTTTGGATGCATTTGCAGTAAAGCACTGGAAATGCAATGTGATTTTCATCCAGAACTGAGGAAAGAAAGGGTTAATCTGATCCCAAGGGTTTTCTTTCCACATACACTACTGAATATGGCTAACAGATCCTCAGAGCAGACAGACTATGGGACACAAATAAACTCAGTTTCTGCTGCTGTAGTTTTAGGCCCATGTTGCCATGAAAAAATGTCTAAGGATTTAAGAATAATTTTCAGTTGGTTTCATGGTCTGAGCAACAAATGCCTGTGAGACTCCAATGTCTGCATTGTAAACCAAGCATGTACGATCATACTATAACTATGCTGTGCTGAGTAACTCATGTCACCTATCTTCTAGTGCCACTGCCTCAGAGACAGACTACCAGCAGACTTCTTTCAGACTAGTTCATAACTGGCTGCATAAAGTGACATTTGTGTGACTTTTCCTAGTAGGAACATAAAAGAAAGGTGGAGCCTTGATCTGCTGTCGTTTGTTTTGGGAAAACCTATTTAATAAAGTATCTAAAGACACTGAATTCTGGTTATACTTATGAATGAATCCATTTCTCCCTCCAAAATCCACACAAGGAATAATTTCAAAAAATAAAAATCAAGACAAATTATTATCTTTTGTGGCTGGTCATCATATATGATGTGCTATCAAACAGTATAATCAAATTGATGTGAAGTGCTTCCAAAAAAGGTTATTTCTAAATGAAAAAGATATTCCATTCAAAAACATCTTAGTGTGAGATGTGGTATTTTGACACTCTCATCAGACATATTTTTTCTTTGTTTCAGGACAAAAATTTGCAAAAAAAAGCAGCCAATAGCAGTGATATTTCCAAGAAGTGCACATCCTTCCGGGGCTGGTCTTTTGGGTGCTCTGCAGCCAGCCCCACTGCCCCGTGCTTCTTACTGCCTTTTGCATTAACATCAGGATGTCTCTAAATTCTCCTCACAGACAAATCCCTGTTCTTCAAATACAGACATTTCAGCCTGCAATAAAGATACTACAGTCTTTAGGATTGTTACCATTTTCTTTAATATGTAGAATGAAGTCTGTGAGCTTATTTCTGTTGTCAGAAAGGGGATGTATCCTGGATTTCAGAAGGACTTCTCTCTAGCTATGCAATGGTGGCATCTAAACTATTGCAGAACTAAAATGGGACAGAGTTCTCTTTAACTGTCTAAATTTGGAGGTGGCCTGAGAATGCTAACAAAGCAGGACAGTTACCATCAACTGTTCTTTAATTATAGATCTGCTTGTTCACCTTCCCAAATCCTTCAAACCTTCCGAAAGGAAACAGGAGACATTTGAACTTGAGCGCCACTGCAAACTCCAAAGGCACTATTTAAGATAGCTTAAAAAAAAAAAAAAAAATAAAAAAAAATCAATCAGTTTAATATATTTTCTCCCTATGCAAAGCACTTTACTGCTAAAATCCAGGAAGGAACAACACAAAACTTTAATAGAAGAGGAAGCAGATATATGAACTAGAGAATGGCTATCTTATCCAAGCTATTCAGTTTTGTTATATTCTTTAGTTCTCATAGGGGTGCAAGTTTCCCAAGTTTCCCTGGGGATTTATACGTATTGTCTCTTTCTCCCTCTGCTTTGCTAATTCATGCCACTGAAATAAACCTTCCCAACACCATGGTCTAATGTGAGGAACAGTACATCAAAAAAACAAAGCACTTTTCACTTACAAATAATTTTTTTTTTTCAAATGTGCCCCTGACCTGTTTACTGCACACATTTGTGAAAGGCCTAAAGTACTCAAAAATCTTGTTTAAGCTTTCACAATGTTGTAACATCAGGTGGAAAATTATTCAAGAGTCAGTCTCACCACCCGTGGTGGGAACCAGCCTGTGCTGGAGTCAAACCAGGCAATTATTGCTGATAAGCTGAAATTTATGCTAGAAATTTGTTCAAATCACTCCAACAAAGTGAATTCTTTGGTGTATATTCTACCCAATAGCTTCTCTGAAGATAGTAACAAGAATGAAATTTGTCCTAAATTTGGAGAAAAATGTCAAATTCAGATAAAAATTTTTACGCCTTGGTCATTACATGCCTGCTTTTATTTATGCAATATTCTCAAATCTCTTTTTTATGTTTTAGAAGTTGGTCACTTCTTTTTGTTGTCACTTTAGTGGCCACAAAACGTGTAAAACAACATCTACAACTGCCAATGTTTCCCTCTCTGGGTCAGTTTGTCTCTCAGGGTTGTGTCCATGACACAGACGTGGGTGAGAACACCCTTTACAGGTGCCTTTTTAGCCTCGAGACTGGCAAGTGAAGAACATGAAAAACAACCACAAAGGAGGGAACCTCCCTCACAGAGCTCATCTCCACACTCACAGGTAAGCTTTTCTGTGGACAAAAGGAACTCAGCATTCACAAGAATGTCTGTAGCAACAGCTAGGAATCCATGATCAGTTTTTAAAATGCCAGAACAAAGAAAAATTAATAATCCTTCAGTCCCCAAAGACTTGTACAGCTGTAATGACATGCTGAGGAGACCAGAAGCATCCAAGGGGGGATAGAAGACATCTCACATCCAACTCTTAAACTCTAGAAGATGCAGTAATATCTCTCAGGATCTGGTTCATCAGCAGACACTCTTTGCAGTCTCCTGTTTTTGACATATTAACATCTCTCCCCTGTGCCTTACCTCCCCACAGAGAAAATGGAGACTGGCAAGACTGTCGGTGACTGCAGCCCTGTTCCATGTTGTGGCACAGAAGGGTCACGAGTGCTTTCATCCTAGAGTCAGGAAAACAAAGTGAAATATGGAGACGGACCCTGTTTTACCCCAGACCAGCACATCAACACGCAGAGGTAGAGCAAAGCCCATGCTGTTTTTCTGTGCCACTGTAGCAAAGCTTGAAGCCCAAACTCCAACATCTGTCTCTTGCCCATAAAGTCTGAAGAGCTTGTTGTTAGGTCGTTTGTAAATTATGTAAATGCTAAATGATTGTTATCTTGGAGAAAATTCTAACGATGAATTTGAATTTAGTGGGAGTTAATGCATTTCATCCCACCATCAGTTGTTTCACTTGTTTGCTTCTTTGTTGATGTATTTTACTGGTAAAAGATACTTCTTTTGTGACCAATAGAAAGATGCTATATTTATTGCCAATAAAAATAGTTTGCATTCCAAAAAGAGAAAAAGAAGAGCTGTCAGTAAAGTCCTTCTGTGTACAGATTATTGTTTTAATAAGACAGATCACAGCAGCTTCTACCAAGATCTTTTTGGCAGTGGCATGCTGATCTCCTTGCAAACGTTTGGTTCTTAGAAAACAACTCTGCACATAAACAATGCGTAAATAGTTGTTCTAACTGAATGCCTCTTTTTACAAGGCCTTCAGCACATTACTGGTAATTAAATTTGAACCATTTTAATTCCAAGAGTATAAAAAAATGTAGAGTTTTGTTTGCTTTAGGCTGAAAGATGTGTTTGCTGCATGTATATGACATTCAGTAATTTCATGATGACTAAACTTAGAAAGGTTTGGCTTAATTTGCCTCAATACATTTTTGGAGAAGTGCATTGTAAACCACTTTCTTTTAGTAGTCTCCCTCAGTTTTTGAGGCCAGCAAAAGGATTCCTCATTATTATTGGAATTTACTGTACATTTTTCTGAGGAAAATTCCATATACATATGCAATATAAATATGAAGAATTTTATGCTTCATGTCAACTACAAATAAGCACTGAGATTCAAAGTTTTCATTATCATTAATAGCTTTATTTTCTGAGGTTAGTGTTTAAAGCTGAGAGGGAGATTCTGGATGTCAGTGCACAGTGGTGGCAGGGTGCTCAGGGGAAAGGTTTTCCCTGTAGCTCAAAGAGACTTTTCAATGGCATTGTTCTGTGATATTGCCCTGCTTGGCTACAACTTTAAATATATATATTTGTTTGCTTCTCTGAGCTCCTATTTACTGTTAAAGCTGTGAATCAAATATTTAATGATGAATATTAATGTGTTATAACAGCTTTGTTGTCTCAATTTTTTTCAGCCTGAACTGTTCTGGATGAGACTAAACCTTCTGAAAGCTGGGGGAGTAACCACATCCTCAATTCAGACAACTATAAAAAACAGTTAAGCCTTGTTGACTGAATAGTTGAACTAATACCAGCCCCATTCCAAAACCAGGTCCATGCAATCACCCAAAGCAAAGGCACGTGTGGTCAAAAGGATTTCTTTGCCTATTGTTTTGCAGAGGGTTGTACATCTGTGAAGAAAAGCAGAGAAGAAAGAGGAAACATCAGGAAGTAAATCAGGAAATCCAAGAGCTCACAAAAGGACTCAAAGCAGAGAGAGTTTGGGGCTAGGTATTGCTATTAAAAAGTATGAACAGAAAATCCCCTCTAGTATTATTTCATGCTTGTGATAACTGAGGAAAACAGATTTTATAAATACTTCGTAATTAAATAAGATTACCTTGAGAAATATCACCAGTCTCTCTTCCAAGTTCTGAGGGTGCATGTATGAAGCAGTTTCCAAACAGAAATGGAGTGCACTGCTGTTCTTGCTGAAGCAAATGCGTAATGGTAGCAGGGCTTGTAGAAATTAATATCAGACCTATAGCAAGTGCTGAAACAAAGAGAGAAATATCACAAAATCACTAAAATATAATCTCAGGATGTCAGAGTACTGACCCTCAAAGAGAGGGAAAATCCATGCTGGGCAAGTGGAGAAAAATGCGTGAGTAAATTGAAAAACAATTCACATTTTATAACTTAGTTATTTGACTTGGGGTAGCTATTCATGCTTCATGCACGACTCTTGTTTTTTGTGAACAGGCAATCACAAAAGTACTAACATAATCACCAAAGACCAGAATATTTTACATGAAGTTTTGAACAGCTTGGAATATCAGAGATATGGTGGGCTACAGCAAGGTTTGAAAAAACTAAAAAAATCTGCTCATATATCAAAAAATCATGGATCAGGTTGCATGTCTTCTGTCTGAAAGCAAGTGAACAAAACCTGTTTGCCAAAACCCATTGATGGACCGTTCTCTGCCTCATGTCCATTAAAGAATCTGACATTCAAGTCCAGTTCAAGTAATGTATGAGTGACTGGGAAAGTAATACAACAATAAATAAACAAATAAACAATATTTGCAGATTTGTGCAATTTCTACAGTACAAGATTTATTTAAAAAAAAAAAAAGAAGTGCAAAACTGAAAGGAAATTATTCTATATGGTGCTAGAAATGGCACAACAGAAAGACTTTTATGATGGGAAGGAGGTGAAAGAGATGAACAGAACATACCGTGTAGGGTTCAGGAAAGAGCTGGTGCAGGACAGCAAGCTGAGAAGGTAGCTTTTGGAAATACATACACCAGCTGCTCAATTTTTATTTGTATCTGGCAGTTGAACGACTACACTGAATGTGTAATACGTGATTTTAAGGGAAAGAACAGATACTACACCAGACTGTTTAAATGGGCTAGAGAATAAATGATCCAAAACTGAACAGCACACTTGGTTTCAGAAGATTGTGAATGGGGAGAAATCTGAGGGGTTGGGATAGAGAACTGGACTCTGAAATGCACAGCATGAATCTAAATATCCAAAGGTGAGGGCAAGCTAATAATCAGTTTGAATTAATTACAACTAATAACTGAATCACTGAATCGCAGAAAGGTTGAGATTGGACATGACCTCTGGAAGGCATCTGGTCCAACCTCTCTCCTCAAGCGGGACCACATAGAGCATGTTTCCCAGGAATAGACAATTAATATGTGGTGACCAACCTCTCCTTGCTCCAGGATTAGAACTGCAATAGTTTTGTGCTCCGGTGACTGTCTTGTCACCCAGGATGGAGAGGGTTGAAGTCATGGTATCAAGTTCTGATTTCTGCCCCAAAAGGAAACAGTTACAGGGTGTGAATGAGTGGGTCTCACACAGGGTGCATCCACATTGGCGTTTGGTTCAAATCAGGAGCACACTTTTGAGCACGGTCCCCTGCAGTTGGAGTTATGTCAACATTTGCTGAGTGAGTGAAGCGGATTCCTACTTGGTGAGAGTCAACCAAAGACACTCTCAGAGTGCTCCACCTGCCAAAGAGCTTCCAGTCCATAGGGGCAGACTGGAAATCATCCAAAGTAACCCTCCCACCTACTCCCAAAATGTGCACAGTGTGGGCACTGGGTACTTGGCAGCAAAGGTTTTGCTCTGCAGAACTGTTGCTGTGGGTCTGCACTACGTGATAATGCAGGGGTAACCACAGAATGCTGATGGTGGCCCTGAAATGGACTCTGAACCACAAAACACTAGAAACTTGACCTGGTATGTAACCAAGAGGCTGCAGCAGATGAGCTCTTTACCAGGTCTGGCTTCCCTGAATTACCCCTTCTATGATCTATGTTTTGTGATGAATTTAAGGATGACAGAGAACTTCTGGAGTACATGAGGTTTGCAGAAACTCCACAATACAATATCGGTAAAGTTTACATTTTCCTAAAAAAATAATAATAATAATAATAATAATAATAATAATAATAATAATAATAATACTAATAATAATAATAAAAAGTTCTGATAATAGCCTGTACAATGGAAAAGTATAAAGTCACTCAAAAAACTTTTAAAATAGGACACACATTTTGACTTTATACCTATAACTCAAATCTACTGCTTCTTGTAAGGTATCTGATCCTTAAGGTTCTGGTTCAAATAAGTAAAATGGGACATAGGATACAACTGGGCTAATTATCATAAATAGGATTTCAGCCTGTCAGTATCTGGGAACTGTGGAATTCAAGACTGCTAAAAGAATATTAAGTACTGAACATCTGTAATGAAAAGTATTTCAACAAGAGCATTAATATTTCTTAAAAGATTAAAAAAAAAAAAAGACAAATCCCAAAGCCATCTCCTTTGGATTGCTGCAATGAGACTGAGCAAAGAAAAATTCTAAGAATGTCAGTAAAATTGTTTTAGGTTGATGTGAAAATCATCACTTACCTATAGTAGTTAAAATGCCACTGCGTCCAATCTTAATTATTTTTAGTTTTGTCTCCCCCCTCATTTTTTTCAGTCTTAGCATTTTAGACTTTGTTGGGAAGAAAACTGAAACTGAAATAAGGATACAGTTCATGTGTTAAGCTAAACTTCATTTAGTTTCCTATGGGAAGGTTGTTAAAAGAATGCTCCTACAACAAGCATGCAATACAGCTCAAAACAAAGACAGAATGAAGCAGGTACTTTGTAATTAATGATATTCTTACATCGCCTATAGCAATTACCTGCTGTTGCATTACGACAGGTAGTTTAACTGTCTGTAAAGGAGAAGTAGGAGGAAAAAGGAATGAGAGGAAAAATTGATAAAAACAGACAGAAAAGCAAATAATATAGTCAGCACAAGCACTTGCCCTTGAGAAAAGCTAAGAGTGAAAACAAAATGTTTAATAGGAAACGGAGCTGGCATGAAGATGCCATCTTTGGGTCATCGGAAACAGGAGTTTGTCCACTTTAGACAATCAGGATTGTATCAGAAATGCATGATGCAGTCATTAGCCATTAGTTTTACAATAATTTTTAGGGGAGAGAAAGCCAAGAATGGATATTGTTTTTCTTACAAGTTGGGGTGAAGTAGATCTGAAAGAGGCCAAAATAAATATGGCCCAGAAATTAGACATGGGGAAAATCAGCTTTTAATCTTCAGCTGTAGCTGATCTTTCCCTGCCAGTTGTGTTTACTTTCCTTCCCTTGCAGTTTGTTCTTGAAGCTTGAGAGCTGTGAGGACTCCCTACGTCCCTCTCCTTCCTGCCCAGTCAGATATTTCTGTCCCCACCAGTAGCCTGAAGGGAGATAGAGAGCTGAGACAGGGCAGCTGGTGTAGTCAACAACGTGTCCCCAAAACACCCCTACTGCCCAGGATGCAAAACTTCATTTTTTTCACTGATAAACCAACTTTCAAATGACACCTTGAATCCTGCAGCAGTTTGGACCTTGTGGGGTTCACAAGAGAGTAAATAAAACAGAAAATCTGAATTATTCTGTTTCTTTTTCAGTCTCCATGTCTCTTCCTCGAACAGCTTTTTCAGTAGCTCCTGACATGACACTGTCTGATTCACTTCTGTGAAGATCCCATCAATATTTTCAGTTATTTTGTAAAAGCAAAAAAAAAAAAAAAAAAATTGGGAACATGGTTCATGGTTTTCTGTAGCTTTTTTTAAAACCTACGTCTATTCTGTGTGCACCACATTGCATTATTTAATGTACATCATATAAGTGTCTTTTTACATTATTTCAGTATAAAGGAAAGCAGAGATCAAAGAATTTTGACTTTGTTATTCAAACATAGTTTCTTTCTTTGCTAGAATATTACAGAAAAGATACAAAGGTGGGAGGGATGGAACATGCTTTTTGGTATAAAGACACCTTTCTGGCTTTACCTTTACAGGGATATAAGCAGTGTTAAACCTATAACTACTAGGCCTAGTGAACTCATTCTGTGAACTCATTTTACTTCTCTTGCACAGAATTCATACCTTAATGATGGAAGATTTTCACTGCCTAGTTTTAAATGATCATACTGTTATTCAGTAGGTAGCCCACAAGATCTTTGGGTCAATATGACCAGGAATGGGATTTGCACCCATTTCTATATAATGTTATATTTAACTTACAGATCTTTTGTTAAATTCAGATTGACTGTTTACTTCAGCGCAGTCTCTCTTTCCTCCAGCTGTGTTGTATCAGGGCCGAATTCTAGGAAGTGAAGAGCACAAGGCCAAGTCTCAACGAAATGACCAGTATTTGTGCTTGTCAAGTACATCTAAATCTCTGTACTACTCCATCATCTCCTGGATGTCAAGAGAAATTTTTAAAGCTTAACCCCTTGCTCAAAATTAAACTTGTGATGTGGACTCCCCTCAACTTTGTAAAAGTTAACTTCCAGAATCAGAGTAGAAAAATGTATAGAAACATATATTTATACGGATTGAACCAAAACTTGTTAACCCCCATCTGGATCTGCAGCTTTCAGTTTAGGACTTGTGAAGATAACAAGCATTTGAAAAGAACAGAAAATCAGAACATAGCAGCCACCTTAAATTAGCAAGTCACTACAGTGTTTTGTGTGCCCAATGTGAGTGTTATTTTTCCCCCCCAAGTAGTTAAAACATATTTAACCTAGAACTAGGATTTCCTGTGGAAAACTTAGCTAAACAGAAGTACCTGATAAAGATTGTCATCCTCAATGCTGAATTTTCCTATATTGCAAGTTCAGTCCACACCACAAACTCAGCTTTCACATTATATTTGGGACCTATTTTAGGAGATGATTCATCAATTAGTAAACTAATTAGGTATATATTGCTAAAGCTTGGCCAATGCCAATGCCACTTTGCTAGCATTCATTTATTTGAATG
Organism: Athene cunicularia; assembly: GCF_003259725.1. NCBI lineage: Eukaryota > Metazoa > Chordata > Aves > Strigiformes > Strigidae > Athene > Athene cunicularia. Next base: position 8,391,946 of record NW_020799103.1, read on the forward strand.
ACAAGGTCAGGAGTCCTGGGTTTTTAATTAAACAAATTCAAGAATAATCTAGTAATGCGTAGAACCATTTAAATTTTTGAAGTAGCTTACAGTTTTACTTCTCTTGGACAGTCTTGGAAAAAGTATAATTGATACTGGCAGATCATAAAATAAAAATAAATATATGTAAGTTAAAAAATAAACCAGTTTTCTAACTCCTGTATTCCATAAAAATAGGAATGTAGCCTCTTATGAGGAACTGCCAAAAGAGCCATGAAAGTGCTATACCTTTTCTGTGGACACAAAATTGGTAAGTGTAAAATATTGATATGCTCTGGGAGGACAGAGTCACCGAGGTAATAACCTATGGCAAATTAGAATGAAAATACTAGTAATGGAAATTTTTGTTTTTTAAAAAAGGAAATGTGACAGTCATTGACAAAATTATTACATCCAACTAATTTACATTTGCATGTGCCTTGGTTTATCTCACATGTCTTTTACCACAGATAATAATTCTACAATAGCTAAAAGTAAGTGATGTGACTTTCAGTTATATTATACAGTGTATAAAAAATGTCCTTGTTAATGCCTGTCATACAATCATCACATCTGTTAGTTTTTTAGTAGTGTTTTGAAGACTCTCAGTCACTTCCAGCCCCCACACAAACTCCCACCACCCCCATCAGCGTCCTCTCCTTCTTCGCTGGTTCTTGCTTGGGGACTTCAGGAGACTCTCTCGATATTTCACATTTGTGTGGAACAGTCGGACCATTTCATGGTCTTTGTTATCCAACACTCTAGGCAGAAAGAGAGACGATTTCTGTGTCCTGCGAGTTTTAAAGCCCCTTCTGGGTCGTCCTTTCCCATTGATTGAGACATACCAGAGTCTCTCTGCACTGGCTTTGCGCTTGGTGCCGGCTCTGCTGGGTACAGTCCGGTAGAGACGGGACGCGTAGGTGTTATAACCCAATTCATGGATCCTCTCCACGAACTCACACTCTGCGTTATAATTTTCCTGTAAAACAAACACAACAAAGTTTAAACAAGATTATATGGATAATAGCTCTCTTCTGTCTCAGTAAGATTGGACTAAAGCCTTAAGCAAGACTCTACTCAGTTTTAGGATAAGGGTAGCAACGTGTGTGGTAAGAAAAACCCAGACTGGTGCTACAAAAGGCAAGCAGAAGAGAAGCGCCCAGCCTGAACTGCTGTACAAGGTGTTCCCTGTCAGTGGTGTGAGCATACTCTGTGGATCAGTGACAGAAAATTTCACAGCAAAAAATGGCATGTGAATAGGAATTAATATCTCTGCTGATTTTTCAGCTGTAACTTTAATTTTTTTGTGCTTACAGATCTAAATATGCCTGTGAACTGGATGGCTGATTTAATTGTTGCCTATCAACATTTGACATCTATTAAAAAGGTAAAATCCTACAGTTTAATGTAAAATGTAGTTCTTTAATTGGTATATTAGTTGTTAGATACACTTGCAATCTATTACATTGTTTGTTATGTATATTTCAGCAGTAAACATCTTTATGAACCTTTTTTGTTTGCTTCAGCATAACAAAATGAAAGGACACCTTGTCTACCAGTGTGTTCCTCAGAAATGCTGCTAGGCTGCTCCTTTATCACAAACTGTAAGGGAGAATACACACTTATCCTGGCTGCTCACATATTACCTGATCAGTCAAAATTTGCCCATTTTCATCTGGTCCTCAGAGAGAAAACTGTGCAAAAGCCTGGCACAAGGAACTCCTTCCCTCTCCCTGGGAGCAGTAGAAACAGTGCAAATAAAGGACCTCCCATACTGTACATCCTTTCTTAGCTACAAAATCATCTTTGATGTACCTGTGTAACTAAGACTTCGGTATCTAACGTGTAAAGCACAGAGGCAGAGGGGAACTGCAACCATGGTCTTTACAGAGGTTTTTTTATTTTGCATCACCTCTCTGGAGGACATGGAAATGGCACAAGTAGTCAGACTGGGGCCAGAAAAGCCATAGGCTTCATTAACAACATGTCTTTAATGCTGTTCACTCCCCAGAAATGCTGATAGGCATTTAACAAGATTTTAAAAGACTCCACATGTCTCAGCTTCACAGCTGTAAAACGGAAGTGCCCTTCCTTGCAAGGACAAGGTTTTCATATGCTGTGGTGCTGGAGCCCACGCAACTACCATATGTAGGTAGATTTGTTCTGCTGTCTGCCTCTGTTCTGTTTGTAGAGGGTCTATGACAGAGGATAAACTTAGAGGATTATCACAATCTGCTGAGGACATAAAGGAATTCTGCAGACTCAACAACCTCATTTTATTGACATGGGAAAATTGGTGAACCAAGGGATAACAGAGTTACTCTAATACAATTTCATAAAATTATCCCTGTACACTTATCCTCAAAGAAGTCAGTCTTATTTGAAATAGGGGCCTTGCAAAGTTTTCTGAAACAGCACTATCAGTAAAATTGTTGGTCAGGTTTTTTTCTAGGCAAGCAAAGCCAGGAAGTTTCTCTTGAGTTGAGCCCTCACCCTTTGTTTCCTCTGTGAAAAAAAGCTGGTGTGGAATAGCTTGTCCTGGATCGTCCCTCTAGCTCTGAAACTGTCTTGCTCAGCAAAAATTATATTTTCTAGTTGTACAGAAACCTTTGACGACATATTCCTTGGGACGTGGCAGCTGAACAAACTTCAGGATGGCCTGGTGCTCCTCACACTGGAAAGGGAAGTCCAGGAGAAAAGGACTCTCTGGGCTATCCTACTCTAGGCTTTTCTCCTCTCCAGAAGAAGAGCTTTTTGCTCAGAATTTGTTTAGTTTTGTTTTAATTCAGTTTAATTAATCTGGAGGAAAAACATACCTATTTTGAACAAGAAAGAGAGAAAAATGAGAAAGAACTTGAAAATTCATCCTTCCCATTAATTTCTTTGGGGCAGACACTGGCTCTGGGCTGATGGAAGAGCTCCATTGAAAAAGATGTCCATTTTAATCAGGATGTTAACTGGAAGCATAGAAGTGGCCAGCCTTAGCCCTGGCACAGCAGAGGTATCACAGAATTATCTAGGTTGGAAAAGACCTTGAAGATCATCTAGTCTGGTAATATGTCCTCATTCCACTTCAGCTGCATTTTCCTTTGACAGAACTGTTTGTGGTCTGCTTCTCTGCACCAGCAAAGAGCCATCATCTTTAGACATCGTCCCTTTAATCAGTGCATCATACGAGACACAATACAGAAGCTGGGTCGTAAACACTATCAGAACACTCTTGAAAAGGTGGAGTAAAATACATTAAAGCAGGGAGACAACTGAGTTGATTGTGTTACCTAGGATGCATTCACATGGAAAAATCTCACATTGCTTGAGGATATATCATGCTGTTCAAATCAACTGAATTACATATAATGACTAGTTGGAGAAAGCAAATTTCACATAGCCATACTTTACCCTCTTCAAATCTGTTTCCATACCACGGGATTCCTGGAAAAACTGCACAGTATGGCTGTTACACAGTAAGAGATCACAAGATTGCTAGGGATGTAATCAAAGACAATGGAAGAAATTCAAGTAGGTAGGTAATGTGTATAGCATACACACTGACAAATACGCCTTAGTATGTCCCTGAATGAGAAGAAGTCTAAGCTAAACTATTTTATTCTCTGAGGGGAAATATTGGCTGAGGTGAAAAGGCAAGACTTCCACTAATATCAGTAGAGTCCAGATTTTACCTCAAAAAATGAGGTCAAAGAGTAGCATAAGGTATTTATTTTCACCTTTATCTTCTTGCACCTTCTCATACTTATTTTCCTTGCTATAGCTCTGCCTCTAGTACCTGTAAATTTTTTCACTGCCCAACGAAACTCTCTGTGCAAAAAACCTCCCATCAATAGGTTACTTTCCTGTAATAGACATGCTCAATTGCTTCTGGATATTCTTTGTCTGATGTTTATCATCTGCCAGTGTCCAAGATCCACATCAAATACAAATATGGATAATTTTGAGCAGAGATGGCCATTCTGCACTGCAAAGGCTAGCTCCTGAGGTCTTTATCAGTGCACCTAATTGCCCAGAACTTTGGCTGTGTGAAAGACCTTTGCCAAATACATTCTTCTGCCTTTGGCTCTACAAGCAGTAAGAAAGTAAGAACGCAGCTTCTTTCCACTTTAAAAAATATACTAGTGGGTTCCCTGCAGCTATTCCAGACAGAAATCTGTATAACATTACTCTCTTCTCTCTAAATGTTTATTTATAAGAAATCAGTGCTCCCCACCAGACTAGGTCTCCCCTCAGGAAATGACAGGCATATGCCCATTTTAAGTAACTTACTGATGCATAAAGTCTGCCCCTCTTGTTCATGGCCAGGTATCTGCCAGAGAACAAGCCCTTGATGGCAACGATTCCAACATCAACAGCAGTTATTTCAAGAATACCTAGAAACAGAAACAATTATGAGATATGTTGTTGCTCCCCATCACGTGTCATTTTTTTTGAGATACATTTGGATGACTGCTTACCTGCAGAGTATGATTTCACAGCTATAACTAGCTCACACCAAAATCATAAAGCAATCATGTGAATGAAACAAGACTATTATTTGAAACAATATAAAACAACAATGATGTGGGAATTGAGACAAGCTTGACAGTAAATCCCTAGATGTCTGATTGAGATTGAACTCTCAAAAATGAAAAAGATCTGACATTGAACTAGAGGTTCACTTAATCCTATATGTATATAAAAAAGTTTAAATCCTCTTTAATGCTTAGGAACATGAGAGCTCTTGACTTATTGAAACCAGTCACAAAGCTGTCCATTTCAGGACAAAGCCCTTGCTGAGGTCTCCAGAGGGTAAAACAGAGTGAGTTGGCTGCATTTTAGAGCCATGTATATAATCATGAAAGGAACTTGTCATTTGGGAGGTCAATGTAGCCCTCCAGACAAGGACAATGTGACTGTCTGAGCCAAATTAAAAGGGAGGAGGTTTTCAGACCATCAAAGATGGGTTCTCAAACACAAGAAGAGTGTCACAGGTGAGGCTGGACAACACCTGAGAAAATGTTTATATCCAGCGAAGGGTGCCACGATTCTGACGGAGGCACAAATGGCTGTGGGGAGACACAGGGCTCCCTAGCTGGCTCGTTCAAATTCTGCTCTCAGTTGTCCAGTCGTGGCCCGATGGCTCAGTACTTTCTCTGAGTGTTTGGAGCTGAGAGGTGACCCCTGCACCCAAACCCTTTGCTGCCTTTTGGCAACGGTAAAGCAGAGCCAGGGGCCTGTCCCCTCTGCAGAGCTGGATTGCTGGCCTGGCCGTGTCTGGGAGAGTTGGGGTGGTTTTGGTACAGCTGTTTTGAATCAGGCACCGGTTTGCTGCTGGAGGATGCCTCCTCCAGGCTTTGATAGCGAGGGGGTTTTCCTCTAGGAAATAGTGGTTTTCTTTTATGGACTTCAGACAGATCCCCGAGGTCTCCCTATCTCTGTGTGCCATCACCCGCCGGGATTTACGTTTCCTGGGGTGGCGGTGCCCGGCGGAGGGTCCGCGGCTGCACCGCGCCTCTCCGCGGGGCGGGCGGCGGGCGCA
>NW_020799103.1:8397543-8424915 GCF_003259725.1 Athene cunicularia
CCCCCGCATCCCGGCGCGGCCGGGGGTCGCTCAGGGAGGCTCCGGTGGCCCCGGGCACCCCCGTGGCCCGCCCCGGGGACCACGGCTCCTGCAACAAACTCAGGAACAAGATCCAAATTATGACCATTGTGGCATGATGGCCGCAGCGCTTAGTCTGCTGGGGAGATGGAGGCTTGGAGCGAATGACACCAGGGGTCCCATTAAAGCCGTCTTGCTAGCAGCACTCCAAAGTTGCAGAGCACACACTGTTTCGAGCCGCGAAGCATCGGCAAGTTTTTATCAGCCTCGATCTGGCCCTTTTATCTGTCTCAGATTTACTTAAATCAATAGACATCAGCAAAGGCCACCGAAGAGTCCCAGCTGTTTGTGTTAGATGGAGCTGCCGTGATCAGCCTTCTCCTTGGGTTTCCAGATAGACAGACGGCATGCATGAGAGACAGAGAGACAGACGGAGAGAGAGAGAAAGAGAGAGAGGAGACACCCACTGAATTTCGGCAAGAGACTGTGGGGAAAATAGTTGATCGACGGAGCATAGAAATAAAAGCAGCTTCCTGCAACAATAGCCTGATCTGCGACCAATTGATACAAAGCAGAGGAGGCAAAAGGTATCAGTCTCGTGTGAACTCCCAGAGTGCAGCGTGGATAAAATTACACAGCATCTCTCCCCGCCACGCCACGCCACGCCACACACCCGCACACCCCCGCACGGGGGGGCTGATGCTCCGAGGAAGCATCTTCGGGATGTGGCTTTTGAAAGTGCGCATGTTAAACGCAGAGGCGTAAGAAAGGGGGTGCGGGCCCTGTTTTCTCGGGAGGGGGCGAGCACGTTTGAAGGGCTTTCGCTCAGGCGGCTGGGCTACCTCAGCGTGCCCCCCCCCCCTTTGTCCCCGAGGAAACAGTTATTACTAAATCAGTCAGTTCACGGTTACAAATAATACGCATTATTTAGATAGGTCTTTCAAGATTTAGTAATTTCTAAATTAACTTAGACAAAGTAGGGCCCGGCGAGCGTTATGATGTACGACCCTGAATGCATTTGCAAGAAGTTAGAGCTAATCCTTTTTCTTAACTCTGGTGCCTGGTAAGTCTCATTAGCTATTGCAGATCTGCACTCGCTACCATGTAGCTTCACACAACTGCCTACGCTTTCAAAATATGATGGAGCTACCTATAAATAAATATAAAAGAAGGCAAAAGGTTCAACAACTCCGTGAATTACGCTGTCCCTGCGTGCTACTCAAAGGCAGCTCGTTAATTAGATTTGCATCTGAAACAGGCAGTAGGAGTTTTGGGGAAGTGTTTGAGAGATAATTAGTATTAATGTGCTTGAAGGGCACACAAATACACCTTTGAAGTGAGTCACGTCAGAATTCAAGCGTTTGACCTTGATCAATATACATTTTTTTTCTTCCAGAGTCGATGAACAAGGTCTATAAAATATTTTTAAAAGACATTCCTATGTAGAGCAAGAGGATTTTCTTACACGTTAAAGAGCTCTTAAAAAAAAAAAAAAAAAAAAAAAAAAAAAAAAAAAAAAAAGGAAGCTTTTACTAGCGGCAAAATAAGGGACGGGATACGACCTTTTCCTAAAAGGAATGGCAGGAGGACGAAACGATCTCGAAAGCTACTTCCTATTTTAAGCTGTGCTTAATATTTAGTAGTTCTCCAAGGCTAAAAAGCTTTTCATTATATAGTCGTCTGGAATAAAAGGAAACACATAAAAACCCACAAGCACCCCTCTCCGCCATTACCACCCCTTCCTCCCCCCTTTCTTCTCCACAAGCTAAGCTTTAGCCTCACAAGGAGAGTTTGATCTGGGGATGATAAATGTTTGTACAATTAATTCTTTATTGCTGTTCTTCTGCAATGCCACTTCCAGGCAGTCATGTAGCTCCAGTATATTTAGTAAAAGTAAACGACTGGAAATTAAAGTAATTAAAGCATTGTATCCACGTAAAAATATGAAAACATAAACATGCACGACCCCAATCTTGGAGTGTATGCGGGGCGGGGCAGGGCGGGGGGTCGTTGCTTGCGGGCCAAATCCTTCAGTCCCTCCTAAAACAAGAACCCCTCAGAAAACCCTTCCTCTGGGGGATGCACCGCAACTCGCGTCCTACGGACTCGCAACCTCCGACGAGCTACAAGACAAAAGCGGCAGCAGAAAAATAACTCTGAACATGCCACGAGTCTCCCGATGCTTTCACGGGCATCGCGCAAAGGAGAGCTAAAACGTAATTACTTTCAGTAATTATAGCGATCTCTTCGGAGCAAATTTCAGGGCTCGTCCCGAGCCTACTGCATCGCCCTGTAGATGTGCAGCAAACATTTTACAGTTTGGGATTTGCAGGGCATTTTTCATTAGTGCTCTGAAAAAAAACAATCCCGCAAGATCCTCCTCCCGCCCCCCACCGCAATAATAAACCAAAAAGACTAGTGGGTGGAAGAGTAACACGTTAATGACTTTTGCTCAAATTGCTTCCATCTTGATCACATTTTCATAATTAGCACCATCATCTACAAATCTTTCCGCCCTGGGCATCTGACACAGACAGGCTTCCCAAGCGATGTGTATTCTACTTATTAGGGAGGGGAACACTTATAGGTCTATCATTAATGGTTCCCTTTCAAATGAAATGAATGCGACCTCCAGGAAATATCAAAGGGCTGTAGCTACCTTGTCTCACTTGGTGCAACACTGAATAGCAAGCAACCTTAAGTCGTTTTGCTCTAGTCAGACATCTATACAATAAAACATAAGCCCACTCTTGTATATTTTAAGTTGTCTGGTGACCATTTTTGAAAACAAAAAGGGTCCCTTTGATGTGGTCTAATTCTAACAGGGGGTGGGACGTCAGATGTGGTCTACCGATTCTTTCTGGAAATATTCTTAATTATGCCCCAAAGCTCCTTGTAGCCCCAAAGTAATAATCAGGGAGCAGTTTGAGTCTGTTAGTTAATGTGGAGGGGAGAATAGGCTCTAGACCGTATGTAACTAAATTAGAATTACAACCGATAACGATCTATTAATTCGCTGGAAATGTGTGATTGTCAATGGAACATGTTAGGTATCTATTATTGTTTATGCTTAATCTTGCTAACGGGATATTTCTAAGCCTTCTTTCAGTTAAGCCATAAACCCCAGCGTTTTTCCTGGCAAATCTTTGGGTAAAAGTGAGTATTTGAGACAGCTGTTTTTATCCTTATGCTGTGCGCGCTGTAAGCACACAAAGCACTTGTATTCTTAACTGATTACCCTCGGAGAAGGACCGTATTTTCGGGTCTGTGCATCCAAGATCTTTATGACGAAGCAACGCATATTTCTATTGAGGTATTGCATGGGTGTAAACAGGGGGGGGGGGGGGGGAAATGAAAAATTTTGAGAGGGCCCCCCCCCTCCCACTTAAAAATACCACCTTTAATCTGTAATAAACTTTGCGCACACACGTTTTGCAACGATTCAGCGTTCATGCTGCTGGGAATCAGGATCTGCTTTTACTACGCGGTCCAACGCCTCCGCGGCTGCAGCCGCCGCGCCTGCCCCTCACTCCTCCGGCCCCCAGCGCTGATTTACAACCGGCCCGTTACTCTAACGAGGAGGAAGTTACAATTTGTAGAGCAATAAATACCGAGGCGGTGGGTGGAGCCCCCAGCAGAAAAAAAAAAAATAAAAAAAAATCGCCCTCCTTCACCAATTAAAAATCCATCCTAGCTCGAATGTGGACCGTGGGAAGGTCTCAAAGAAAACACAGGCTCGGTGATTATTGGGTGCTTGTTTGCAATGTGCTAATGTCATCTTCTGAACAGAACCGTCCTGCCCAATGCAGTTCGCTCACACCTGCTGATACGGGGAAGAGGTTATAAAATTCAATTGATTTTATTCAGCTATATTTTGTTTTCTTTGTGGTTTCCTAGCGGGGCTATTCTGCACCCTGTGAACAATATAATCTTGTTTAAATGACTTTCCAGACCACACAGCATCACATTACCCTGTTCTATACGTGTAGGCAATACTGTTTATTGTATTGTACACTATTAACTCCCAGAGGCAGGATGAAGGGAGAGTGGAGGAGGAAAGCTCCGGGGAGTAAATTCATAGCTTCCAAGGTTCAGGTTGCTTTCTCAGGTGGAGAAAATAAGATTTAGATAATTTCAAATGAAAATAGCTAGAAATAATCCTCTGAAGGAGCTGTCAAGCACATAACAGGCATATAATTTCCCCCTTTACCCACTCATATGAAATGTTTTTTTCATGTTTACAGTTACTTTTTATGGTTTATGGACAAACAATCTGAGATCTTCAGATTTAGGATGATACAGTTAATTGTATACATATTATATGCACTACTGCTATCATGCTCTTCAGATGATAAATTAATTTAGACTTATTAAACTTCTGTATTTAGGTTTAAATCATGTGCAAATTACTGATATAATTGAGATCTGCTAACTTATCTGGTATATTATTATTATTATTATTATTATTATTATTATTATTATTATTGACATCAAGATGCAAATGCCTAAATTCCTTACTGCAGGAAATTTCTACTAAAGTTGGCAAGAGTTTCTTTGGCTGCAGACTGAAGGATTAATCCTTCATTCAGAGTCCATAGAATTCACTAAGAGCCTTTTCTTTAACGCCAGTGAATTTGGATCAGGCCCAATCTTATTACTAGAAAAATTATTTTCCCTTGTTCTCAGATAATCTCTTAATGGTTTACTGAATGAAAATATTCCAAACAATGAATGCAGCAACATTAAACAAAATTTTAAGGTCTGTTTCTTCCCTCTGTTGCTTACTCCTTTTCAATACAAGAAACAAAGGAAACAGTAGAAGAAATATAACACTACCAAAATATGTGAGACGGTGCAGTTTAGATGACTGTCACGTGGCTTGTAAAGATTTGTGGCAGGCTCAAACTGTGCTACAATAGGGATATTCAGACCAATACAGAACTGTAAACTGCAACCATGAAAATAACTAAACACAAGGGATATGGGGATGTCTAAGAAGAGGATAAAGGGAGTATAGAAACAATAGAAATGTAATTTGTTGGTTACTTGGGGATCAGATTTGCATACTCGCTTCACACCTTTGATATCTCATTTATTACTTAATAGCCTGAGCTCCTAGAAAAAGCTTTCCTCCTTTTTTTTTGGTAACTCAGCATGTAGTTTTGAGATTGGCTGCAAAGCATTTATTTAGATTTACAGAGAGGTGTGGTGTACCTCAGAGAAGTATCTGGCCCATATCCATAATGTAATTGTGCTTCGTGCCTGAAGGACCTGCTATTCAGATGAATCTTACTACTTTTAGAATTTATCCCTCAGTTACTTTCACAATCAGAGGCTTGTTACGATTTCATTCAGCCCTGCAAATCTTTGGGAATTGGGTTACCTGAAGATAAAAGATCTCTCTTTCTCCAAGCTGTGGTTGGATCAACACTTTGCAAAATCAGATGACAGGTAGGGGTCAGGCCTAGGTCTGCGCATGGGGCTGCCCAAGCACCAGGGATAAAAGCTGAAAGTAGCTGCCTTAGGGACGTGCCACGTGCATGAACATATGTCCCTGGAAGAAAAAACCTGGTGCCAGGAATTATCGACTCCAACCTGAAGATTAGTAACTTCTGGTTTTAGGGAAAACTACTCCAGATCAAGTTTTACATCATATGGCTGGGGTTTTCCCAGAAAATCCCATTCATGGTTATGTTGCCCTAAGATGGTCACAACGCAAAGAATCTTGAAGTTCTACCTAGATCAAGGGACAAGAAAGAGGGCCAGGTAGGCAGGAGAAGTACAGGTAAGGAAAGGTTATGCAACATTCAAATCTAAAAAGATAATGTAGGGAACAAACAGAAACACAAATTAAAATTAGCACCTTAGATGAATTTCAATGGAATTCCTTCTTTTGCCTCAAGGGAAGAGATTAAAGTACCTGACATTTGTCACCAGTGCATAACGGAATGATCTCATTTGTATTCCTCCACACAGATGTGTGCACAAACACACACTGGCATCCCACTCAGTAAAGGTGAGAGGAAAATGTTCAGTGTGAAGAAGGAACAAATTAAAAGGATCTTTCCTTCTGGTACTTCCTGCAGCTACCTATCAGGGCCTAGATGGAAAATAAAATGGATCAATAAGTAACTCTGGAGTGTCCTAAGTACAGTTGCAAATATATCAGTTTACCTCTAGACTCAACATCACTACAGCCTCTTTGGTTACAGAGTCTCAGACACTGGCTGTGACATCTCTATGCCCCCTGTGTCAGGCAGGTAGGAGGCACTCAGTACACAGGGAACACCTGGAGTAGTCCCAAGGAGTCCTGAGAGGCTTGGGCTGGAATCTCTGTTTTCTCCCCTCCAGGTCTCTGCTGTGGTCACCCATGAGGTCAGCAGTTGAGGAGAACGTGGGACCAGCCTTTGGGGCTTACCCAAGCTAGAAGAAAAGTGGCCCCAACTTGATACTGTGCAGGTATAGACCCTTCCCACAGACTCCCTCTCCAGGAGGGACTGCAGGTCTTTCTTGCTAGATCTGGAACTTCCTAAAGGAAATCAGCTGCTGAGAAAAAAACATGCATGACCTTTCTTTGTAATTTTTCCCTATTTTGTGGAAGTTTAAGTCCTACTATTTAAATCCTGACCCGCAGTGTGAACAAGGAGGAATTAATCTCTTTTCACTCCTACATCCCTCTGCCTGCCTTTGGGAAATTGATACTTTTTAGCCAGGCACGTTAACATTGACATTTCAAAGCAGAGCTTCCAGTATTTTTCCTGAGCAGTAGCCAGGCCTAGCACTACAGCTGGCATTTGAGACGGTACCACACTGAGTTCCCTTTCGCATAACATTTCAGCATCCCTCCCTGGGGTGCTTGGTGTCTGGGCATCCAACTCTCTTTGCTGGCTTCTCCTGCAGTCCCAGCAGCCCTGGCTGCCCCTGCTGCCTCGCTCCTGGCTGCCCTCTGCCCTTGGCCCAGGCTCTCCTGAAAGGCAGAGGGCTCCGGCACCAGGGTCCTGTCCTGTCACTGGTCGTCCCATGTAGCAGACGTGGCCTCAGTTCCTCTGCTGCTCTTCTTTTCTGCAGCTGTGTACAAATTATTTTTCACAGTAATTTCATTAATTAGGCCATTAATCAAGTGATTGATATCATGTTCTAGACATCCTATATCTGAGACAGTGCATCTAAGAAAGTATTGGGTAGAGCAAGACAGTTTTGCTCTCCTGTTTCAACCCAATTTGACAAGTGGGTAAGGCTGTCAGAGCTTCTAGATCTGAAGGTATATTTTTCACCTGTAACATAAAGAGGGAGGTTTAATAATTTAATAGTATGTTATCTTAGTGCACTTTCTAATCTGAGACAGACTTCTACTACTTCTTTTGTCCTTGGAAAAATTTCATAGAAGTGATGACCCAAATTAGCAATGTGTTAACCAAAAGAAATAAAAGATGTTCCTGAAGAGTGTTAGAAGGAAGGTGTAGACATAATTTGTGACTCATGACAACACAGAAATGGACTGAGGACTGCATGTGACACAGCTGGTGTCACAAAGCCACAGAATCCCCTTCTCACTACTTACAGCCTCTGGTTTAAATTAGTGATTAACAGTCCCAAGAGACTATTTTCCCACTGAAGAGGGCCTTTTGGTGGCAGAGGGATTTATTGCGATCAGTGAAAGAGGTGAGGGCCATTTTCATTCCCGGTCTTTACACTGCACAACGGCAGCACTGCTGAATGCTGTAACTTGGTCTTAGATACCAGTGCTTAGATACCAGATTTCAGGTGATGCCTGAGCTAACGGCTGCACAGAAGTGGTTGTGTAAGCATCGGGTATGGGGAATCTTGGTATCACCAACATCCACAGCCAAATTCCACATGTGCTGGAAGCCACAGGTGAATTTGTAATAGATATTTTTCTCATTACTACTTTGGCAGCTGTCTTCCTTTCTTTAGAAGATAAGTAACATAAGCTTATAAACTCAGAATAGCAGAACCAGGAGCTAATGGCCAATATTATCAGTCTCTAACCCTTATTGCCACATTTCACTCCATCCTTTCCTTTCTCAGATTTTTCTCACTGAGAAATGAAATCTGGATTTCTCTCTCCTCTAGTTGGGATGTCTGACTAGTAAGCACAGGTGATTCTTTTTTTCATCATGTCTGAACACTCTCAGCATAGGTGAGATGCATCCCATAGCTGTGACATCTTAGATATCTTTATTGATGCCCTTTTTTAGGCAGAAATTTTCCTTTGGCTCATTTTAAATGTATTGATATATCTTGCAGAACTGGTTCTTCAGTGAATTACAGAAGGCTGGTTAAGTACTTATTTGTATCTTGATGTCTGAGAAGTTTTCTCCAAAGGGTATTTTTTGCTGCCATGAATCTCTCCTAGGTAATCCAGTTATTTGCCTTAATAATCTATTTCAAAAAATGAAAGTAAAAATTTACAGAGCTGTTCCTGGATCTTCTCTCACATATTGTGCACAGGAAATTGAGTCTAAATCAACTCATTCAGTCACTTCTGATTTTGGTTTTGGCTCATAAGCCTCCAAGACTCTAACTTGAACACAGCAGCAATCTGCAAAGTGAAGAAAATCAGCCTCGGTCTTGGATGCACCTGCTTCATTCCAACTCCTCCTTTTCTGGGTTGATGGCTCTTACTTTAAGGCTACAATGAGGATCTAACTAGGGTCATTTCACAGTCCAAAACTGCAGGACAATCTAAACAAGACTATTGGAACCCCAGCAGGTCTGTGGAAACTGTTTATTTTCTTCTCTGAAACACACTTGTCCTCTGATTATAAAATTTAATTACAGAAAGTCAAAACACGTAAGGAATTTCTTCAACAGAAGGGTGTAAAACTTTTTAGGAAAGCAGAGAATCTTACTGAAATATTTGGAAATTACCCACCATAAGCAGATCACCCAAGAAACAGCAGCCTTTGCAGAATTTCTCAACTGGACATGTTCCCAAGAGAGTGCAATGCTGCTCACAACCTCTCCTTTTCTCATCATTAGGTCTTTAGCAGACATATTCTTCCAGACTACCACTAGGGTTTTTCCAGTAGATTATCTTCAGTTCCTAGAGATGCAGGGCTCAAAAAAAAATCAGACACACATTGTAACGAATGATCCCCAAACCAGTTTGGTAGACCAGGTAGGCTGTAACACTCTGCTCTCAAGATTATGAACATGGGTGAATTCTAATATGAAGAAGTCAGATCCCTTATGTGAGCTCCAGGGCACCATTATCTGTTTGTCTCAGAAGCATCTCATTTATTCATGTATGAAGGATGTTACCTGGCGTTGTGCTCCAGCTACATCAAAGTGCAATGTTATTTCCTAAAAACTGGTCTCTCTAGTAGAAGTCAATAGGAAGTGAAAATGTACATATCGTTTTCAGTCTACTATCCAATCCAATCTAGTTTAGTCATTTGATATCCAAAATACACTCATTCCTGGGTAAGAGAAAAAGTAAGGGAAGAACACAAAAGTAATAGTGAGCCTCCTCTGCTCCCTGGATGCCCTTGCCTTCTGCCACCTAGGAGGATGAAAGTGATGCCCTGCACAGCTCGCACCTACTCTCATTCTGTGTTACCACCCCAGACTCAATCATTTGGCTATTCTGAGAACAAGAGGGTTGGTCAGCCCATGCCTTTCCCCCCTCGCTCCTCTGCTGCCAGTTGGCAGGGTGTGTGTCACAGCAAGTGTCCTCCCCTCCAGCCAGCTGTGCAGGGGCCCCCTCAACTAGAGATTATTGCCGTTTCCCAAACAAGCTGGACACAACCTATGTCACTAGCATCCTCTGCCAGTTAAGGAGAATCTTTGCTCAATAATATTTGGAAGATAATAATTGCTGGGAGTCATCTCCAGTGGAAGGCGATTCACAGAGCTCCTCTGAAATAATTCAGTGAAGTAACTGTCAGACAAACATCTGGATTAAAAGAGAACAATAGGTTTCATAATCACCTGAATTTTATGGAGGCATAATGCAGTTGTAGAGATTTGTTTGCTTTTGTTTTAAGTTTTGAGTTTTCAATTGTATAATTATTTTTCACTCATTAAAATCTAATCTTTGCTTAGAAAGAAGGACACCCACCTCTGAGCAGACACACAGACACAGACGCATGCAGACACACCTGCATCCCCATACCAAATGTAATGCCTGAACTTGCAAACTCTTTGTCAGGAAAGTAATCTTTATTCACGTGAGCAACCCCACAGGACTATTCATGCAACGGAGAATTACTCACACGAGTAAAACTTTGCAGGATCAGGTCCTGGATCTAACAACAGCATTTTAATTACAGACAATCCCCAAGCAATGTGTACAAAAGAGTTTTTTTCCTGGACAATAACAAAGGTTATTAGCCTGTTCTTTTTTTCCCCTTCTTGCTCTTTGGTTTAAAAGGAGGCACCAATAATCCAAACCAAATAAAACTGACCTTTGAACCTTTTTTGCTGTACTTTTTCTCATGCCATGATTTCTTTAGTGTGTTAGTGATCTGAAGGCTCGTTCTGGGCTACAGCCACTTTCCCAGACAGGACTGCCTTTCGTCCCCTGACAAATCACTGCTGAGCCCCTTTTGTCCTGCATCACTTTGATCTCACCTGCCTGTCAGGCAAAAAAGAACTCCCGTACAGTCAGAATGCATGGCAAACAAATTGGCAACCATTTCATTCCCATACACCATTTCAGCAAAGATCAAGATAGAGATAGAGAATTTTTAACCCTTTCATTGACCTGTAGAACCGAGAAGGAATGCTCGATTACGGTGGAGTATAAGATAATTTCTCAAGGAATTGGAGCATTAAAAAAAAAAAAAAAAAGCACAAAAACCCAACAACCCTCTGTAGATCATAATTGCATGGCATATTAGCTCTCAGATACAAAGCAGTTATTGCACAGTGGGCAGTGCTATGTTCAGATACAAGCTTTGTAGAAGATCGATTCCTTTTAATTGGACAGCTGCTTAAGCATAAACTAAAGAAACATAATAGGTATTCTCCAATGTGAATGAAATTAATCCTATTGTAAATAACCATTGGAGTATTTAATAGGCTATCTGAATCCTTTCCAATATACAAACTTAGCCATAGGTGAGTTTCTTTCCCAGTTTAATCTCGGTAATTTTTTTTCTTTTTTTTTTTAATTTCATTTTACAGTTCCTTATCACATAACGTTTAGAAAAGGCGTTATGTAGCAATTTTTAAGTGATTTCATGCTTGGCAATGACTCACCAAGACCTGTGTATTTCACTTTGTGATATTAGAGGTATCCAGTCCTTTGCTAGGTTGGTTACAGTGCAGCTACTAGTCTGGTCCTGCTCCCACTGAGTCATGCTTTGTCTATTATTTTAAAGGCCAAACTCATCTTTGATGAACTCAGATTAGCAGGAACATAGGTGTATTTCAGCTGTTTACCTTTTATCTGCTCCCAACTATTACCACGTGCCAGCCTCCTGCCCTCCTTCCACAGTAGCAGCCCTGTTTACCCAATAGTCCACTTTCTATCAAAATACCTCATCACCTTTATTTTAGTCTAAAATACACTGACAAAACATTTAGTACTCAGAGAAAGGAAATTTAACACATCCCTCTCTTCTATTTAAAATGATTGAAAGAAGTATAGACTTTTTGAGAAAACAAAGCTACACCAGTGATGAAAGAAGAAAGTGCATTTAAACCTGCTGTCAAACATACATATTAATGAAACAGTGACATACTGCACAAAATAAATATTTAGATTACATTTTATTACTAAAAGTTGAAAGCTTCTATTTTCCCACCACATCTACCTGATAAAAACATTAGTGATTGTTTTATTAATGTCGATGCCCTTGCATGTTTATTTAATTTAGAATGTATAAGCTATTCTTTCAAATGTTACCCTGCTAATTCCTTCACAAGGAGAGTCCTTTTATTTAACAGTATATATTCTCTGAAATTAAAAGGAATAAAGCTGTTTAAGAGTCTGCTATAAATGTTAAAAGGAAGCTATTACCAAATCTCAGCTTTGGTTCATTGTGCTGATGTCCTAATAATGTTCAAATATACCAATAATTGAGGTAAACATACAAATTCCTTTACTTCTTGACAATGAAGTAAACCAACTTCATGTTCAGAAATCCCTGTCCCCAAAGCATGAGAGCAGAATCTCAGTATCAGCTAGACTTGCTGAGTTGGAAGAAGTTGTTGGTCTGTATTTTCCGTGTATGACACATTCCCATCAGAATTTCCTTCAATTCAGTATATGAAAATGGCCTAGTCATGGTGGAGTTGAACAACCTCCTGTGATCATACTGCATGGTTTCTCTGATTAGGAAAATAGCTTTTTTGACTTGAAACTGGACAGTCTTGTTGGATTTTCATCTCTTTGCTTCTTAACTTCAAATTTCAAGCATCTTTCAGAAAGCACTGGACTATGGCACACCTTCTGACACTGAGATCTTTGGGAGGACCTGTCAGAAAATGTACTGATGGTTGCAGTGCTAAAGCCACTGTCAAAAACAGAGAGCATGCCAGCATCCTTCTTCAAAAGGATCTCTTCCCATCTGGTCTTGCAGGTCTACTTCAAGGGCACTTCATGACCACCCTTTTTTTGGAGATGCTCAGTATCTCCTGACCAGAGCTCAGCCTTCAAGAAAATCTTTGAGACACCTTTCCTATTTGTGTAAAGCATAATTTTGTCCTAACAGATGTCCAGCAATTAATCCTAAATCACATAGTTTTAAACAATAAATCATCTGTAATGAAAATCTGTAAGTGTGAAGCAGGGTCATTTTTCTGGGAATTTCATGGGGTTCCTTGTCCTGATGTATGGCTGAGCCAGTTTGTCTAAACTACCTCTGAGAACTAGACCTAATAAAAATGCTGATGATGGTGTATGTGGTGACGCTACTGTTGCTAACCCAAATGCAACTGCACTGGTGCAGGTACAGTTAGGGGAGACAATAACTAAAATTCTGTAAAGACATACATACAACAGCTGTGAATATAACTGCACTCACTGCAGGAAGATATTGCCAAAAGATGCCAGTGAGAAGTTCCTTTACCATACTGATCTCCAGCCATCTTTATGGCTACATCAGACTTTTTTTTTTTTTTTCAGCCCGTATATGTTAGTCTTTCTTAGGGTGCTTTTTCTCATGAAGGGAAACTACAGCTTGTATTTGACACTGTGTGCAAAAGTCAGCTCCAAGTAACCTTCCATATCGACTGTTTTGACTGGTGTTCTCTATGTAACTCTACACACTGCTTTCAAGCTCGCTTTAAAAATTCTCCCTCCCAGCCTTTTTTTTTTTTTTTTTTTAACCTGTTCCCATCAGCTATTTAAGATGCACTCACTTTTTCCCTTTTTTTTTTTTTTTTTTGAGCCTGATTATTTATAATTAGCATTTTCTGCCCACATGCAATTGTGCTCTAAACTCTTTCACATTGGGCTAATTCACTGACTTTAAAATCTATTAATTGACATCCAGAGGGAAAAAAGTAAACATGTCTTTAAAGATGGCATGAATGGTTGAATCAAGATTAGGTCCCCACTCTTTTAGTCCCTGATTTTAAGGGAAGACTGCAGTCTTCAAAAATCAATTGTCTTCAAAGCTCCAAAAAGAAATGGAATGAGCAGGGGTCAGACTCAAGAGCATCTCTTGTGTGCTGGAGTTAACATTACCTAAGTACTTTAAACGATCACTAATTAGTGCTTGCAATGGGCACTCTGAAGACCACAGGACTGAAATATCTTATTTGGGAATAAACAATTGTGTAAGGCAGACTAGATCAACTCTCTAACAGGGGCAGCAAAATAAATCTTCTGTTACAACCTGTAACCAGAGAGAGGTCCTCAAGGACCTGCTAAACCATTCACAATTGCCCTCTTCCATTATTCCCAGGTTAAGATGGCCACAGGACTCTTGCCTATACATGCAAGTGTGCTTCCCTGTTAAATTCAGTTTTTAATACATCCCTGTTTGTCCTGAATCAGGAACATGAGTGTGCCCTTTGGTATTTAGGAGACTAGGCAGTATAAAATGTATCCTGGCTGATAATTTCAGATGCAACTTGGAAAAATTTTAAAATAGTCTTAAAAGCAACAGTAAAAAAAAAAAATCTATAAATTTTATTTCAGAGTTGAGTTGAATTCAGTAGATTTAGAGTTTATTATCCACAACTGCATTTGAACAAAACAGGAGTATCTAACAGAGCAACAAATTCTAAATAAATATTGCCAGATCCTTGAGTTTCAAATCAACCTCCATAAATATTTTCTAGGTATAACAGGTATACAAAAAAAAAATATCCTAATAAGGATGAGAAAACATATCACTTGACATAAATATCTAGTTAATTTTTAAGAATGAAATTATAAATACTGAGTATTATTGACGGAGGTTTTATAAATAACTTACTAATCAAATGCAGTTTTCATGAAAGATGGGAATAATGGGTGTATACAAGGACTGGAATCTGCCATAGAAAAGCTGAAAATTGGCAAAGGAGCACCATTTGTAAAAATAATACTTCATAATCATTTATTTGCCTTTTTAAAAATATTTACTCATTACTGTAAAGTAGGATGAAGGTGTGTAACAGGAAGTCAATAGAGATTCCAAAGCAGAAGGGCAAAGATTTGACCTGGACTTTTATCCAAAGCCTGTCATATTGCATAAATGAAATTTTCCTTTCTGGCAGTTATCCCTTACATTAATTGTATTGCATCTTCTTACAAAACATATGTGATCATTAAAAAAAAAATCATCAGAAAAATGAAAGTGGGGCTGCGACTGTTACAAAAAACGGTAAAACTCTCTTTATCCACCAGAAGACAGATTTTCTATTTTTAAAAAGAAAAATTGCATGAAAGACAAAATGTTTCCGAATTTGCAAAAGCTTAATGTTTTCTTTGGACATTTTGGGGGAAAATTTTTTAATTTTTTGAATTAAAAAAAAATAACCACAATTTTTTTCATTTCATTTTCACAGACTGATACTGTGGTTTCTGTTTATCAACAACAAAAAAAACAACAATGTCCTGGAAAAATTCTGACTGACAATACTGAAAAGCATAATGCTATCAAAAATCTTGTAAAGTTATGCTGTGGCTTCTTAGTCTTTGGTAGACTCTGTGCCAGAAATTCACTTGTGCTTTACAGCATATTTGAGTGGAGGAACTTAGTTGTCAAGCCTTGAAGATAAATAAAAACTTCCCAACTGACCTTTTGTGTCAGGAGTTTGTTTCAGGTTCTAATACTTAAACTGAAGCCATTAGAACTGTAACTTCTGAGGTTTCCAGTATTTTATTTTTTTTTTAATTGAGGTAAATGGCTTCAAAGATGCTATCAGTCCCTCTAGATAGCAAATAAGACCCAGCAGAATCATGAAATACAACAGAAAAGGAATCCTACAGGAATATCAACCCTGAGACTAATGTAATATTTAATAATAAACTGAATTTCTCAGATTTGATGATATGACCCAGCCTTAGAATTTTCAAATGAAAGAATAATTTAGAAAAATAACAGAAAAATATAAAAATTATTCTAGTCATTGCCACTGCCAGAAAACTTCTTTTCAAACAGAACAAAAGCCTGTTCCTCCTTGTGGCATTACCTGAGAAATCAGTCGTTGGCTTCTGTCTCAAGCATTAGCTGGTAGGCACAGGGAAAAGAAGTTGTCTTACTTTGGGGGCTTTGTTGCGGTTAGGTTTTCAGGGCATTGTGTTTTAGCATGCTATTTTCACAGACGAATAATGGCAGGGCTGTTTGTCAGCCCAAGTGTGGCCAGGTGCTTCGGGGCTGCAGCTCGCACAGCACCGAGCCGGAGCTCAGGCCTTTGCAGGGCTCAGCTCTCCAGTTACCACTGGAAACCCTCTATTATGCCCCATTCTGTAGCCTGGCCTCAAGAAACAAGCAATTTCTGAAAAGTTAAAGCAGGGGTCATCTCTAATTGAAACAACTCAATGTGTAGGTCAGATTTGAAGGATCTTTAATGTGAGAGATCATGAAATAAAGAGATTTAAGCAATTGTTGAAACATGTAATTTCAAAAGCCAATCCCACAAAGGGAGATGAGAGTTGGCCACAGTGAGGAAAATCAAGCTGCAGTTTGAGGATGATCAATAGTTGATCCATGTTGCCCTTATTCTTTGTCAAAATGAATCTTGTATTTTTCTGTTTTTGGTTACTGCAATTTAAAGCTCACTTCTATAAAACTCTGCTGTTCAGTAGTAGTTAAATGAATCAAATTATTTAGATGTAAAGCTGCTTTCTGGAACAAGCTCTTTCCTTCTATATTCTTCCATGGATATTCAAAACTAAATTTTTCCAGATAGAATATAATCAAATTCCATCAAAAAATAAGTTTACTGGGTTTTATATGTTGAAAGGGGCAATGCCTGTCTTTCATTTCGAGAAACTAGATTCTGCAAGTCTAATCTATGCAGAAATGTTTAATTTATATTCTTGAAACAACAACTGATTTTGGAAATGTAATGTATAAACTGCTCTGCAGTGCAATGCAACCAGCATTAATGTATTGTTGAATAGGGAACCAAAACCTGAAAATAATTAATAAGAAAGTGAGAATAATTGAACTATTTTCATTGCCTATTCAAGAAAGTAGGGATGGTGTTATATGAAGTTTTTATTATTTTAGATGTGCAAATATCAGAATAGTTTGGATTGTAAGGTTTGAAGCTTGATCCTGTAAGAAAATGGTCCTTTCCTAAAATGTCCATTCCCACTGATTCCAGTGGGATCAAAATGTTTGAAGGTGCTCAGTGTCTCTGGATATTGCAGTTATTGCTGACAGAATGCAAAGATAGCACAAGGGAAAAGTATTCCACAGGGGTTTACATTTTTATTGCATCCCCTAGATAATTAACTGATTATGGGTGAATCTGAAATTTATTATTTCTGTTTATTTTTCCTGAAGAAATCCAGGATTAAAAAGATTCACAGAAGTATATTTCCAGCAATGGTCTTTGCAGAAATCTCAGTACCTGCTCCATGCTGGCAGGCCTAGCTGCAGCATTCCCTTGACATAGGAAAGCCAAGAGTAGCATCAAGAAACAACTCCCCTGGTGCTTTCTAGACTATGTACAGTCCATGTGAACATTTAGATCATCAAAACACTGTTTAACTGAACACCCCATTTCAAAATCAGATGAAGAGAAATGGGAGACAAGACTGTTTTCTAGAAAATAAACCGAACACCAATATAACATAGACAGTCTTTTGAATCATAAAGCTATCAGAAGAAACCCTGTGTATGTGGAATCTGACTGTGAGCTTGACATTAGCTTTCAATTTGCATCATAAGCTTTGGAGTGTTCATTTGAAAAGTCTGATACTGATTTTAGAAGGCTCATTGAAGAAAAACTTTGACTCTGTTACCTGGCAGACTGAATGGTAGGCAAAGTCTTAAAAGGAGTTTCAATAATTTTTTTCTTGCTCTGTACTGTTTGCTATGGCCATAGGAAGCCATTTACAGGAGTATTAAATCAGCAGCTGATGCTTCTCTAGATACACTGTGAGATGTTTTCCTTTCTGTGGCTTGCTTTAGAGGTTGGTGGGTGTGATAGGAAACTTGTGTCCATCAAGTCCAATGTTTTGTATTAGTGCCCTGGTACCAAAGGGGTTAGTTTTTAAGGGAGCCTGGTGACCAGTTTATTTAGCTAACTGCCACAGCCACAAGGTATTCGGGGTGCAAATGAAAGTCACTGTACAAAATAAAGTCCTATTAAAACTAACTGCATATTTTTGCAGCATAAACTGACAGTACACTTAACCATGGAGCTTCCAAGTGTCTCTCTGCAACAAGGCTTCTTGCAAAGCATCAGTACTCACTGTGAGATTTCCCTGAGGCTCACTCCAGCCATCCTTGCTGGAGGAAGGGGATAAAATCGTGGGTATGCTTGTCCCTTTTCCTACATGGGAGCTGAATGACCAGCTACCTTTTTTGAGCATTCTGCCTGCAGTCCTTTGCGTCTACCAGCACATAGCCATAAAGCCCACACCATCTCTCTGTCTTGCCATTCTCAGGGATTCCCCAAACTCCCTCGTACAGATAGGATATACTACCTTTCATTTTTAGTACCATGTCTCCACAGTGAGCCAGACATGGGAGCAACCCTGCTCATATCACAGAGCTGGAAGAAGTCCCATGTTGCCTTCTTGGTATTAAAAGACTGCTTTTAAAAGGCTACTGCTAACTAATGGTGATAGTTGATCAGCCAACAGGGAAAACAGATTTAAGATTGTAGATTATGATTAAAGGTTACTTCACATTAAAGCTAAGCCAAACTCCGCCCAGGAGCCAAGGTGCTGGAGCACAGCACACCACCGATCCCTCCCAGGCTCAGTCAGGAAGAGGCTCACACAGGATGATTTTGTGAGACAAGAAGCTCTCCTGGTACAGACCAGGCCAAAGGTGCAGGGCTTTCATCCTTACTAGTGCCAGCCTCACCTCTAGTCAAAGCATGGGCAAGGGAAGGCTTTTTGCATCTCTAACACTCAGGACCTCTTGGCTATTTTCAAGGGAATTCAAGATGATATCAACCGTGTTATGGACAGGGAACTAAGATGCTAATTGACTTGTCTGTATCATACAAAGAAACATATGGCAGGAGATAGATCAGATTTGGGGTCTCCCACAACCCCACATGACAATGTAAAAGCCATCTCACTCCTGCTTGTTAGACTCCCATATGTTGCACTGTTAAATTCTTCTAAATAGACATTTAATCTGCTTTATACTGTCACACTTAATAATTTGAAGTGTTGGAGTGGGGTCATTACTTACAACTCATAGGAGGAATTATTAATAAAATATTCTTATGAGTTGTTTGAGTTTGCTCTGCCCTTGTGGGAAAAACCTGGGTTTGTATTCCAGTTTTCTACATTTCCCAAGTATGTTAGCAGCAGAGCTAAAGAAAAAACAGATTCTCCAGAAATCTCTCAACTACAGACTTTTTAACAAAAGGATTTTTAAAATAGAAGTGAATGTCACTGCGCACATAGCACAGGCTGCGATAGCAGTTGCATTGCTTAAATGTGCTCTTTAGAGTTTTAATTCACCAGGAAAACCCTCTCAGAGAAATTAAATAGTACTCATGGGAAAGGATTCTTCTTTCAGCAAGTTTTCTTGGGACTTTCAGGGCCATTAACAGGCCTAATACACTGCATTACCTTTCCAGTCACTTCTTTTTCCTTTGTTGTGATACCTATTTAAAATATCAAAGCTGTGAGAAGTTCAATGAGATATTGAAAACTGAGTAACACAGGTTTTATATGACAATCCCAAATCCCTCCCTCTGTCTTTTTTTTTAAGAGTTCTTTGCCAGCATCACTAGATGAAAAAGAAATAAATAGTCCATGGGTGGGACATGAAGGACTGACAAGGTAAAGCCAGATCAAAAAGAAGCCTCCGTTAATAAATCAAAGAGGCTAAACAAAGGACAGAACAGAAAAAAGTATTTTGAATCCTGTAACCTAGATGTAAACTGTTCTAATTCAGCATTATTTAGCACTCACAAGATTAATTCTTAGTCATTCTAACCTGAAGAAGAGGGAGAGAAGCAGTATTCCTCTGATGGTACCAGGAAAAATGGCAAGGTTAGGGATTGGTGGACAAAATCAACATATTTTTCCTGGAGACATGGAACAGGAAAAAGTGTTAATTCTTGATGTTTCTGATTAAACTTTAACATTTAGGGGTTTTTTTAGTATGTAAAACTATTGGCCTAATAAAGCTAAAGAAGGAAATTTGGAATAAAAAAAGAATTGTAGCTCTGAAAGTAAACCTAGATAATTTGCTAACTATCACTTGACAGAAATAAATCTTTAGAATAAATGTTCTAATATGATCTGGAGGTGAAAGGCCTATCGCATATTGTTTAACCTAAAGTCAGTTCTACATTTTTAGAATTAACTTTCCATCAGATCTTTTCCTTTATAGGTGTTTTGATCATCAGTGTGACTAGGCATGAGATGCAATCGATAAAGCTTCCGGAACTTCACAGTGCAGAGGCAGCTATTAAAACCAAATCAGGAAGAATATTTGGAAAAACACTTTGTAATGCTGTGATACCATCCAGCACATATTCCATGCTATGCATAGGTTTGTGATCCAGTCAATCAATCATCTTTCACAGTCCTGGTCCAAAAAGTTCTTTGTCAAGGTTTACAACACATTCTGAATTCAGAGCAAATCCTGACTTCCCATTGGTGGATGTCATATATTGAACCAGATTTCAGCCTGAGGTTTTCAGTATCCAACCCAAGTCTGATGGGCTGAGGACACAAACCCCAGAAATCCAACCCAAATTGCAGTATAATATGCATGAAGCTCCCAAGAGTCAAAATAGATCCACATAAGCATAAAGATACAGAGATCTTGCATGATTTATGATTTATAAATATGAATTATTGATGTTTCAAGAGTATATTAAATACAAAAGGAATATATTTCCACTGAATACAAATTTGGTGGAATCATAGAAATGTATTTCCTTATGACTATGTTTTTAAGAAAAAAAAAAATAGCAAGTGTTCTCTTTCTATTGATATATTCTGACCAGTAAATTCTGTTAGTGGAAGTGTTGGACTTCTGCAATGCATTGCTGTTTGCATTCAGCTACTTAACCCTGGGAATTCTTCTCAAAACCAAGCTGAGATTCAATCTATATAATCCCGTTGAATTAAAACACAGAAGTGAAGATTTGGTAATCCAAAGCCAAGCACTCCAGGTCTAACTTTTAGAAGCTAACATTAAAGTTCCTCATTGCTGTAAACAGAGGTCTGCACCTGCTGGGTTTATTTCCAAAGATACAGGTATAACCCTTTGCAAATGCCTTTTGCTTTATCATACATTCTGTAATTTGACTGGTCTGCATTTGAAATTGAAGGCAAATCTTTTCTTTTTCATCAATAATTGCTACATCTTTTAAAATAAATATTCTTTTGAACATACTTAACAAATCAGCCAACCACTATGGTTCTTTAACTAAACCTTTTTTTTTTTAACCTGACATTTTAAGGTAGACTTGATAACCCCTAATCCTCAACTGCTCCATAATCTTTTCTTGTTTTGTAAATTGCCTTTAAGAAAGTAACCTAGACATGCCTTTGATGTGGGCTTGTCCTTTACTACACCCTCTGAAAACCTTTGATAAATTAATCTCACCAATAGAATAGCAATGTGTAATTCATACTTGGATGACTACCATTGAAGGATCTGCTATTCACCACTGTTACTCCGTGGGTTAGAGGTTCAGGAGAAAATACACAGAAGACATCCCCATTTAAATCGTTTCATCTATCCAGCTGAGGAAGACTTTTTGTGTGCTCAAGAAGCAAACAATTTTTTCCATGGTAACTTTCATATACTTACACAGTACCGTTTCCTGCAGTTCTGCATCTGTGCATGTGTGTTCCACTATGACTTAGCTTTCAGAAACATTGGGTTCTGGGAGATTTCTTTTTATATAAATATGTAGAGTTACAAATAAAAAAGTAGGCATTGAAAGAAATAAATACGTGTGTGTGTGTGTATGTGCATACTGCACTAGTGTTAAGTGGAACTGTTGATGCACGTCTTCTTGCAGTATTTCAAGATGACCTGTTGTACAGCTATTTACACTGAACTGACATGTTTCAGATTAATCTAATTCACATCACATATGGCACACAGGCAAATTTTAACATGTGGAACCAGATGTACCTGCCTGAATCAGAAGTCGTTGAATCTCCAGTACCCTACAGGCTGTATTTGTTTGAATTATGTCAGCACTGCCATGGTAAATTGTCACTATGAAAAGATGGGGTATATATGCACACAGTAAGTGCACCCCGTCAAACCATCTCTGCTTTTATTAGCTCTGCATCCCAGATTAGTGCAGCTCAAACATGACATTGATGATTGCAGGCTATACCTTTGTTTGCAGCATACTTGAGTCTGAAAAGGACGTAAGAATCAGGGCTTTTAGCCTCTTGTACAATTAAACCCTTAGGCACACTAGAAACTGAAAGTGAGTATCAGTTGAAAACAGAAACTTAGTGATGCACTGTTGTTGTCACCAGTTTACGGAAAGTAATATGCCAAAAAGCCTCTTAGCAATTACTCCAACATTTGAGTTTGTTCTTGATTTTAATATAATGGCTTAAAATTATGACTTAAGTGCTTAGGGCTTTCTCTGCAGAATGAGCAACATTCCAAAAATATTTGACGTTAAAAATGGACATAAACAACATTATAATTAGGCAAAGTCTATTTTGGGAATGTCAGAAAGAATGTCAAGAGTCTGTTGGGCCAGTGCCCAATGTCATCATTTGGTATAATGACTCTATTCATCCCATTTAAATCCAAGATCACAACATTTTTCTTAACTGTAGGGCAAAAGACTGAAGACTTTCTCATTCTCTTTTCCCTGCACTTTGTAATGATCTTTCCTTTTAACATACACTCTATCTCTGCCTTTACCTGTGGTCTGCTCTTATCTCCTTATTCATACATAGAGAAAAGTTGCAAACTTTTCAAAAAATATCAAACACAAATATGAGTGTGAAAGGCTAGACCTAAAGACACTGTGATGTTGGCTTACTCTTGGAGAAGAAAAGAGTAGAGTAGAGAAGAAGAAAAAGAAAAAGGAAAGACACTGCTTGTCTTGCTTAACAAGTAAAAATGCTGGTCATGTCAAACAGTGAATTTCAGGTGATTCATATATGCATTTGTGTTGTGATAAAAGGCAGCTAAAGGAATCTGAACTTTTTTCCAGTCTTCCCCCCCCACGATGGATGACTGCAGAGATTGTCTTGCAGAATTCATAGTCAACACCTCAGATCATCAGATCATTTAATGAGTCTCCTGTCTCTAGGAAGAATACTTTTTTTTATTGTGAGGTTGGTCAAATATTGGTCCAGGTTGTAGAGATGTTTTGAAATCTCTGTCCTTGGACATATTCAAAACTTTACCAGACACGAGCAGCCTGCTCTAACTGGACCTCCTTCAAGTAGGGAATTAGACTGGATGACCTCTAAAGGGGCCTTCCAACCCAAATTATTCTATGATTCTCTGCTGCTGATGTATAAGATGATGAATATGTAGACATAGTACCTTCCCCTCACACAGCTGTGAAACATGGGGAAAAAAATGACATGTTCTTCTTTATAAATCTTTGGAAGTCCCAGTGAAGATACCAGTGCTATACACATTTTTCATGAAGCTGAAGGAATTAATCATTTAAATTTTGAAATAAGGTTTCAGATCTCTTGGTTTGGTTTGTGGATGTATGGATACCTGTCTATTGGCTCAGATCCTAGAAGATTTTGCCTCCAAGTTCTTCTTCTTCCTTGCTTCTTTTTCCTCCTTACCTTAGTCCCTTTCCATGTTTTGACTGACTAATTAGTAATTGAAGTTCAGCAGTTATCTTTTCATCATTTACATGAATTTATTTCCATAGTAAGTTGAATAATTTAGTCACTGGTATGCATCTTTTTAAAAAAAACTACAAACTTATATTTCACATAAAATAAGGAAAAAATAAAAGTTTACAATAAGGAGAAATTCTCAAAAACAGATCCAGCTGATAAGCAAATGTGTCAGACATCTCCCAGCCACTTGGATGACATTTCTATGTCTGCTAATTAACATGCCAAAGTCCAAGAATCCAAGAAGATGATAGCACATGTAGATATATAGATTAGATTATACAGAGATATTAGGTCAGGCTAAGAGTTGTTAGCAAAGAAAAGGATATTCCAGTATGATCACATATTTAGAAGACTGATAATTGTCAGATAACTTATCACCTAAAGATGCAATCGGTAGGAAAAAAATCGCCCCTCAAAAATTTGAAAGTATATCCTTTGTTATTTATTTATTCTTTTTACTTTTTCCATATAGGAAAAAAAAAAAAAAAAAGAAAAAGAAAAAGAAAAAGAAAGAAGAAATACTTAGCTCAAGGGCTAAGTTTTGTCATCATTTCTGATGATACAAAACCAAAGTGAATTCATCCACTTCTTCATAGGTTGCATCTGTGGTAAACTTAGCACAAAGCGAGGTAGCTAACAACTCCAGCACATTACATGGACCTGTCTGTCAAATTTGCATGCTGCAGTGAAGGCTTCTACATCAGACCTATCATCTTTATTCTCCTTAGAGGTATTGGAGGCAAATAAGCAGTTTGTGGTTAAATCTAATTCTGAAGTTAGTCATTTGATTTGTAAGGAAGAGGAATGCCAACCCAGAAGTACCTGTTTTCCTTCAGTCCTTGCAAAAAAAGAGATTCAGAGGTACAAGTGTATACTGTAGACCTCTGAAGCAAGGTGAATTGAGCATCATCTACTGCTCATAAACCAACAATTTTCTACCGAGCAGTTCTGTAAATAGAGGAAAGTCCTTCATGCCTCCAGGGCACTCTGGCCATGTCTGTATTTCTGGACCTGAGTCCCCATGCCTGGCTGTAAACCATGGCTGCATCTTTGCTCCCGAGCAGGGTGAGACCTGGATGTTAACTGGCCTGTTCTTCCCAGTCCTACCCTACTCTCATGGAAAGGAAGCAGGGCACATGAAATATGTGGTATGCTCTGAAAATGAGAAGGCCAAGACCCTGTGACAAGCACCATTAGGTGCAAGAACATTTGTTTGAGGCTACGACTGGGCTGTAAACACATGCTCGAGTCCTCTGGGCACCAGAATCTCCATCCAGATGACCCCTTCTTTATGTCCCTCAAAAGCCAGATAAATTTGCTAATTTGAGATGATCTTTTCTGGCATATCAGCACAATCAATATCTCTACTGACACAGATGTTGCACCAGAGTAAGCTGAGGGGAATTTGGCCCAGGGCTGTTCCGCTGGAGGGCTGTCAGAGGGATTGCTATTTGAAGTAACAGCACAAGTTGTGAATTTCCTCATCTGCAGACACAGACAAATGAGATGGGACAACGTTCTCTGAGCAAGGAGCCCTTCATGAAAGGGAACTGGAGAAGTGGAAAGTCTGCGCTCAATTACATTAACAAGATAAATCATTTATATGCCTCGAATCGAATTTGCTGCATGATTTAAGGGCATCATCACTATATGCAGTGTTGTCATTCCTTGTTAGTTGTTATTTCCTTGTTATTAATTCTAATTCTTATTGCCTCTCAACTGTCCATGCTCAGAAAGAGAAGTGCTGGGGTTTTCTGTATTCTGTTGCTATGTAATGTGATATAAAACAAGTTTGCAGTGTCTCCCTGAATGCATGCAAGCAAAACTAGGCCAGAAATCCCTTCCGCTGCAGCTGCTAATCATTAAATCATGGACCTGTTCAAGAAGCCCCATATCCTGATGTCAAACTGCATGAGAACCTATAGAAAGGTATTCATATGATAACTAAGACATCCCCTGGAATATAGTATATGTGGATCCTCTTCATACTTTTGGATACAAAAGTCTTTTGGTTTTAACAGAATCACTACAAAATTATTAAGAGGATTTACATGCATGCATATTTGAATGCACACAGAGAGAGACAGAGGGAAAGAGCTGCTTTATTTTAGCAGAGCTGGTCAGAAAAAATTAGGAGAAATGAGAATTCTAACAAAATTGAGAGGAGAAGAAAACAAAATTTCACAACATTTTGCTATTTTCCAACTAAGGTTTCTGCAGATGAAGAAGGCTATTTGTCTCAAAAATTGATTTTTTTGTTGTATTTTTAGAACAAATGGGGAGAAGATCATTGTGGGCATCATATTTTTAATTTCAGACAGTGTAATTTTAGGCATACTATTTATATGGCTGGTTTGTACTTTAGTCAGCATGTTTTTCCTGAAATATTAAAAACTATATGAAATATTAAAAAAATAAGAAATATTAAAATTTCCTTTTAATTTAAAAGAAAAAAAGAGGCAAATCTGCAACGAGATCAGACTCTGTGTTAACTACCATTTGTGAGATTCAATAATATTTGCTAAGATCAAAAATATTTTCACCAGGCCTCATTGCCTGAGCACAGAATTCCAGTTTTCAAGGTTTGAGTGCTTATTCAAACACACTTCAGTTTTACTGAAGTAATTTTAAAATCAAGAATGGTTTGTGGGTTTTTTTAATACATAGAAATCATAAATAGTATCTTTTTTGAGGAAGGTTTTAACAATGTCCATATCCTATTGTAAAACTCACTGTGTTAAAATACCCTTAAACTTTAAAAGAAAGAAAAAGAAATTACACGATACTTTATGGAAACATTCTCAAAATAAAAAAGACATCCTGCCTTCAATGAGTATTATGATCACCAGTAGTACTTGAAATGTTGAAAGTATGAAACCCCTAAGAGAGGAGAGTGAGGACTGTATCCGTAAAAACACAAACTGCAGCTGATAAACTGTTGGATATATGTGTATATATTTAACACATTATCTTTTTACTCCAAGACATGCTGGATTCTTTGCGTCCCAGTGCTGGAGCCAGGGGCAGGGGAGCTGGCTGGGCTGTAGCGCTGGGCAGTGGGATGGCAGCTCCCACCCAGCATGGGGCTGCAGCAAGGTGCTGTGCTGCGCAGGGATCCTCTGCAAGGAGGGAGGCAGGTAATGCCCATGGTTGCTTCAGGACAGCCCTGGCTGCAGGACTTTTCCTCTCCCCCAGCGCAGGAGGGAGGAGACCACCTGCAAAGAATAGGTTTGGTGCCTCCATAGAGCTCTCTGTTATGATGAAGCTTCTTATTTTCTTTTCCAGCTTGGCAGAGCCATGATTTTTGGCAGGTATATACTACTAGTATTAGTCTACCTCACAAGGGTGTTTGCTAGACTCAATTAAAACTTTTCATATTTGGAGATAATTAGGAAGTGCTCTATAAATGAATTACAGTCTCTGTCATCATTTGTAGGATTTTTGCCACTAGCTTCTATGGGAAGAGGACTTTGTTGTACATCAAAAATCAAAGAAATGGTTTTTATGAGACTCAGAGTATATTAAAAGTAAGACAACTCCTACTGCTTTCTCACATGTAACAATATCGATCTGCTATCACTGACCTCCTACTGCTGCAAGCAGAATGACTAAGCAAGAATGACTATAGATCAAAGAGAGGCAACAAAAGAGATCTCCCCAAAAGGTGGTTCACTGCAGAAGTCAGTGCTCTTGTTTCCCTATCTGATCAGCAGATTCCTTCAGCTTGCATTGATAAACCCAGCTGCTGCTCAGTCAGCCTCAGCCCTGTCATCAGTCTTGTCGGACAAGATGCTTGACTCTTCCCAGGCTGCATGGGAGAATAACAGTGTTGCTCTGGCATCGCTAAAATACAATAGATGGGAGCTGGAATATAAAGTGGGGAATTCTTCACATACTTTCCCATTTTCATGGACTATTGGAAGCGAAGAAGGGGGGGG
>NW_020799103.1:8424965-8484503 GCF_003259725.1 Athene cunicularia
GGGGGGGGGGGGAAAGCGCAGTTTGGCATTCAGCCAGATATTTCATTCGTTTTCCTTTTAATTGCCTCAAGTCATTCCACATTGTGCTAGGGTCCCCCCTCCCCGACCTCTCTTTTCTCCCGCATCCTTTCCTGGCCTCCCCCTTGCAGCCACCCTCAGCCCCAGTGGCACTGCAGGAAGGCTGAGTCCTGCCTCCTGCGCAGCCTCCAAGGAGAGGAGCACCTGGGCGCCCTCGTTACTGCGATGCTGCTCTCTGGTCTGATGCAGAACAAGCAAAAATCCCCCTACGGGGTAGCAAGCTGCCTTACCAACATTGCCAGCCTGAGTATGTGGCATAGGACCACATCTTTAACTCGGGCAAACTTGTAGTTCTGTGGAAATCAATGAGACTGCAAGAACAGACATCAGCTGAGGGTCTTTCCTTGGGTCTTTATTCATATTCATTATGTGAGGTGTCTTCTTTAAGGCTTTAACTAAATTCCAAATCCCCACTGCACTCTGCTTACTTAAATTCCCACTACAATGCCCATTACCCAAACCAGTCTCTCCTCCCAGCACCGCGCTGTGGTGTAGTGCTACTGGGATGTGCTACACAGAGTTGTTTCATTCAGCTGCAGAGCAGTTTGTATTTAGTGAATACAGTGGGTCTTGCAATGTCTCTGTCCCCAGTGAACGTTATTTAATGTTTGAAAAATGCAGAGGTAGAAGGTGTGAGCAGTACCTTTTTCTGTAGTCAAAAAACACTAACCAGCAAATTTGTTATTTTTTGAATTATGCTGAAGAGCAAAGCTCTCAAAAGCTTCATCTAATATCTTTTAAAAGACTGCATTTTTATAATAATAAATTAATGAAAATGCAATTTAAAGAGCTTTAAGACAATCTTTACCTCCAAATCTTTTTATAAACAGTTGGATATGTTTGTGTAACAGTAATTTCAGAACGGTGGATTAGAATACATCCACTGTTCAATATGAAACAGGTCCTTGAATATTTTATAGATTGAGATCATTTTGCCAAACAGTAGTCAATAAAAAATTGTATATTACTCAAATACGCAAAAGCCTGTGTGATGAAAAACCGTCTGAAAGCAGATATATAACAATCTCAGTTTTCTGGGATATTCTGCAGAATTTAGGAAAAAATTAATATACTGGATTTTGCATTTTATGGTGATGTTCTGGGTCATGAAGTAACTGTGTTTCAAGTCTAACATCTGCATTCAATCTTTTTTTATCCTAGTTGTAGTTGCCAGTTTTATGTCAGTGAATGGTATGGTGATATCCTCTATTAGTATTAGAGAGGTTATAGCAGAATGAAGTGAGGTAGGGGAAAGAAGGGAAATCTGCTAATGGATGGAGGGAAGAGGAAGACTGTTGTCAGGAAGTAAAAATGTAAAAAAAAAACCAAACCCAAAATTAAGTATTGTA
Source organism: Athene cunicularia (assembly GCF_003259725.1). Taxonomy (NCBI): domain Eukaryota; kingdom Metazoa; phylum Chordata; class Aves; order Strigiformes; family Strigidae; genus Athene; species Athene cunicularia. The sequence goes on from NW_020799103.1 coordinate 8,426,393, forward strand.
AATGGAGTTTATATTCTACAAAACTTCAAGTAAAATACTTGCAAATCCAGACTAGCCTTTTTTTTTTTTTTTCTTAGAAAATTACTTGGGTTGTCACTGTAGCTAATGTCTCAGTCATCTTAAATTAGACTAAAGAACTTGCATGAGCACCAGCTCATGACTGCACCCTTGATTCTAGCCAGGAGCTAAACCATTTGCTTTACCTGCATTACTTGGCAGAACCTGGGTGGGGAGTACATCAAAGCCCAGTCCCTATCCCAATGCTTTTTGCCTTCACACCAGCAACAAGGGGGTACAGGGAGGTGCTATTCAAGTACCCCCAAATCATGGGCTGCCACCCTGCATGCAACTGGAGCCCAGTGATAGTGTCTGCCTGGCAGTTAGCCCATGACACCAATAGACTGTTGCTGCAATCTGTGTTTGGCTTTCAGTATGAACTCACGCTCGTTCCTGAAGTACAAAGATGGCCTGTTGATTCATATCTTAATGTTATCTAGAAATGCTTGGTTAAATGAAGCCTAGGTAGAAATCTACCATGGTTGCACCGCAGATGGGCACAGCATGGCATCGGGCAGTAACATTTGTCCAGCCACACTTCCACCAAGCTGCTACCAGTCACGGCAGCTGGGGAGACACAGTAATAGAGGGTTTTATCTTGTGTGTTTCCATTAAGCTGATGGGAGGAAAACTTGCTTGGCTTCGCACCACTGTGCAGCCTCACCTCCCTGTAACAGGACAGACACCCCCTACAAAGTGGGGCTAACTATGAGAAGGATAAAAGGAACAATCAAAATTGTGGGATGTTCATCTATTGTACAAACAAGGGCTATAAAAAAAGTGTGACAGAAAGAGGATGGAACTGCAACAAGTAGCTAGAGAGGGAGAAATTATACAAACTTTCAAAAGCACTGCAGTGATGTAGTATTTAATGGGATCCTAGTAAGTATATTTGTGCACTGGTTATGTCTGATTTACAAAGCACTTTTCATTCAGAGATCTACAAGTGTCTCACACACACTAGTGCCAAAGCCAGTGCATTTGCCAGTAGGCTGAGCCAGCTCTGGAATGCCATTAAAAGCAAATGCTGTCTAATGTCCTACTTTTTAAACACAAATATCAAAGAGAGGGGAAAAAAGAGAGAGTTGGAGGGATAGGGAGGAGGGAGGGAAGAGTCAATTGCTTTTGCCGAAACTGCAGTTTCTTTCAAAAAACCTGTCATTGACATCTTTCCCCAGAAAACATTTTGTCATGCACATCAGTGTATGTCTTTAAGGAGATCAATCTAGAGAAGGAGTCAAACCAACAATCATCATGTGACAGATTTTCAGATGGTGTTCTCATCAATCACACTGATAATGAGGTGGCAAATTGCTGTCTTATAGCAAAACTAGAAAGACAACTACCCCAGTAGGTGTCAATGAATATGTCAAAGGATTGTCCCTAGGGGAGTCTGAGAAGGTTCTCAGAAACCTTTCTGTGAAGCCTGAATGCAGAATTCTTTATTGATCACTAAAGAACTTGCACTGACATGTGATTTCCCCATGACATTTGAACCACCAATTTCCTAGCTCATGGTGAGTACCTGTTTGGTAAATACTTTGGAAGTTTTCTTCTACCTCTAGATATACTAAAAAATCTTGGTTTAATATCAGCTTAGTCTTTTATCTCCTAAAGAACATCAAAAGCAATATTTTGCAAATTATAAGAAAGCAAAATGCCTGAAAATGTTTAATAACCAATAATCACTCTGATCCAGTAGTAGTACTATAGAAACAAATTGTTTAGATTATATTCTGAGCTATTTTCTTGGGTTGACTAGTATTTTATACTCTGTCTTCTTAGTGAAGATAGTAGCCCTGTTTATGGAGTAACCTGCTATTAATCTGCAGAGCTGGGTTATCAGGATAGTGACTTGTGAAGATAAAATGGTCCTTTTGTTCTCAATTTCCTAAGTCTCTTAGCATCTGAATCAGAGCCCAGTATGCTCCTGTAGCTGGAGATCATGCAGTGGTGAATTGCCATCCCACCAGTTGTGTTCTAGAGAGTTTTGGTGGCAGACAGCCTGCTGTTTACCATGCCTGAAATTCTGCAAGACTTGTTTGTCCAATTTTCAAGCAATCATGATGATGTTTATTTTCTCCCATTTTTGTCAGAGTGTAAACAGTATGGACTGAGGCAAATAATATTGTAGAATGTGTAATAGTGAAATTTTACCCACTGCTTTGATTACTCTTGGCTTAATTGTGAGCCAAATTACACAAGATTTCCTTCAATGTTTACATGAAAAGTGTGTCCAAACTTCTGAGATAATTTGAATAGCCTTTAATTTTAACACTGCTCAGTTTTGGTAAGAAAATGAACAGATGGAATTTCTTTAAACTTTTCTTGAAAAACACTTTGATAAAAATCTTATTTTAAAATCAGCTACAAAAAAAAAAAAAAAAAACCATCCAATTCATAATATTGCACAAAAAGATTTTATGCTGAGAATAGGTGATGTTTGAATAATAAATATTTTAATGCAAACATTTCAATTTGATTTGGGTTTTATACAGTACCAAGTACAATGGTTTCTAATCTTGCAGAATCATACCTGGAATAAGTTTTCTAATATCCATTCAGGCTTGTGTGGGTGAGGCTAAATGTATTGGGGACATGGTCTCACTTCTGTATAAAATTTTATGTCTGATAACTCATAGTGCACATGGTAATTAAATGCTAGTATCTGGTATAGCATACACTGCAATTTTATGCAAACCCTTGGTATAAAAGCACACAGATTTCACATGTACAGTTGCCTGTGCTTAGACATGCCTGGGGTTGTCTCACCTTTGAGAATATTTAGGCATTCAAAACTACTGAAACAGATTTGGTTTTATGTTCAGCTTTTGTCATATCAAATGAAAGATGTGCAAAGCACATGTAACAATAAGAAATGTAAATGCAAACAATAATAGCACAAAGGCAAAGAAGACCCAAGCCCGATGTATTCTCTGTGTACCACTTATGCTCACTTCCTGGCAAGTCTTGCCTAAAATAGAGGCATCAGCCTAATTTCACGTGCATCTTCTCTCAGAAGATGGTTGTGAAAGTCTGAGAAAAGCAGTCCAAAAGATTGTTTTGCAGAATGTCAAAAGTTAGAAACTGGAACAATGTCTGGGATTGTTCCTGCTTCCGACCTTTGACATTCGTTGAAACAATATACTGAAGCACAGCTCTACTTCAACATTATGAGTAATGTATTTCAAAGGGTTTATGCGCCTTATCTAATTCCAGTTTAAGTTAATGGAAAAATTCCCACTGAACAATACTAATAGTAAGTGTAATCTTGTTGGATTGCCAAGGGGCCAGCGGTGAAAGGACCACTATTGTGCTAGATGCTCAGCGGAGCAGTAGCAAGCTCAAGTCCCAAAGAATTTATGATCTAAACAGACAAGACAACCCCATGGGGAGGGAACAAAATAGCCCAGGAACTGAATGGCATCCTATTATACCATACGTAATTGAGTCATATCAGTATTTAGTATCTTGGATCTTAATCTCCCAATTAATACAATTGGCATTAGAGACTTGAACTAGAACAATCCCAATTGCACCTTAATTGGAAATGGTTTTTGGTTTGTGATTTCCATCATATTTGGGGAAGGAGGGGGGCTCTGTTCACATTCCTTTAGTTTCTTACCTGGACATTTAAGGCATGAACACTGTGGCACCCCAGATGAGGTAGCAAGGGTATTTTTTTGAAGGCAAGGGACCATCAGAGTCTGAGTAAGCCTTACATGTACCTTGGCATATGGAGTAGCTCTCCATATATTTACTAAACTCAAAGAAAACTTGTGCTGCTGAGATGAGTCTACCAATCATGGGATTTAGGATATTTTCCCTTTCACACGTGCCCAAACAAAGCAGCAGGGCAGGCAGTGTGAAGATCAGTGACACTACTGCCGTCCCTAGCAGAGCTGGTTGTCTTCCTCTTATGCTCCCCTGTGTGCAGCTAGTTTGGATGGTGGTGGTATTGTGGACCATTTAGACTCAGGAGGGCTGACTGTTTATCTCCTTCTTTTTGAAAATTTCATAAGTACTTTCAATATTGGACCTTTACTCAACTAAATGTGTATAACGTATGTGCTATGACTTCTGTACTGATCAGTGTCAGCACCCAGGAAAGGACTGTGTCCGTTAGCAATAAAATCTAGATCCTTTTGGTTTGAGAAATGAGATAGTATCAAGTATTCTTTGAAAGATATGCTTGCAGTATGATCAAAGGAGACAATCTGCTTTCAACATTATAAAAATTGTGATGTACAAGGCAATTAGGTGAAGTATGAGACATTTTCAACCATTCCTTTCCCTAAAGGCTCGAGGTGGGGAGGAGAAAGGCAAGGAGGCATTAAGGAAGTTGCTATCCTGAGCCTTCATTTAAGACCCTTCAGATTCTCAGTCATGTCCCAGTCTGAAAATTTGTAAGAATTTTGATGCACTATAAGCAGTGAAAACCCACAGCTGCTATTCACATCCTGAAATGAAGACTGTCTTAGAGGATTATGTGATCCTTTCTTGCCACCCACTCACTCTGTCATTTCCTAAACTCTGATGTATATTACAGCATCTCTGGTAGTTAAAAGAACATATGTACATGTATATCCCTGGAGCAGACTGCAAACATGTTTTTAGAAGTACACAAGAAGACATCTATTTCATAGGTCAAACAAAAGTAACTATCTTTTATGTTAAGGAACTCAAGGGAACACATGTACCACTGTAAGCTTCGCTCCACACCCACTCTATGAGATGACTATAGAATGAATTTAATCAAGAACGAAGACTGCATAATTTAAGCAACAAGGTCAAAAGTCTTGTGTCTACAGGAAAAGTGCACTGGTTTAACTTCAGTCAGTTTTTAAATCAACATTATTAAAGCTTGGTTAAATAATTAGGTAAGTAGATTAATACTCCTCCTAATTTAATTTAAAGCTAAGCTAATTTAAGACAAACTAATAGCTGCTCTTTTATGCTAAAATGAATATATTCCCAGAAGAGTTTTCACTGATTTACCTAAATCAATTAAATTCACATCCCAGGTCAAAACAGTGCAACTTTGCCATGTAACTAAGGCCTTTAAAGAAGGTTTTTAAAGATAGATATCTCAGTTAAACACTTAAGCTGCCATCTGAATCCTGTTGAAGTCAATGAGACAGGAGAGATGCTGCCAGCAAGGCACACGCTGAAGTGTGTTTCTGAATGAGTGGCTTCATTCTGTTCCCAGGAACAAACCTCCACTTTGGTGGGTGTCATCTTAGGGTCACGGCACGTTAATATTTTCACTTCTTCCATGTTGGCAGATGGAGACTGATCATAGTTACTTTCACATTAACTGATCTGAATAATTTGTACCAGTGTAACAACAGCCTAACTAATGCAGGGCTCAGGACAGACTGAAACTAGGGATATCTGCATAAATATTCAGATAACTACCATATGCGGAGTGGTCATGGCTGTCCTGCTATTCCCACTTACACTAACTAGTATAATCATACAAACTGTTATACTTTCCAGCAGGATACATGGATGTTGCATGGTTAGGTATAGGCCCAGATGATGTAGTGAGTTGCTCCAGATCCTCCCGAGCCCCAGTTGTGTTCAAATGTATTTTATATGTTGTTCCTGTCTCTGTTTTTTTCTCCTGGAACTCAGGAGAAACATAAACCACTGCATAGCTCATCTGCTTCTTTCTTGTGGTCTTTTCTCACTCCATATGACTGTGAAGCTCATTCGGGTAATAGCTGTTCTCTGCCACCTTCAGTCCTGTGCTTATGCTGCTTCCTTATCTTTCTACATGCTCATATGAATTGTATTTAAAACAAGTGCAGTACTATAGCTGCTTCCAGCAATCCCATTTGGGATTTGGACCTCTTCCCCTTCCCATGACAGCAGGTCAGCTATTGCTAGGTGTTTGGGAATTCTTGTGCTAAAGGAGAGGGGCTCAGCTCTTCCAGAAAGCACTGACAAAGTGTTTTCACCTACTGCAGGCCTCTTACTCAGACACTCATTTCTATTCAAAGTAGCAGGAAATGACAGATGCTTTTAATATGGTGCATCTTTCATACAAACCACATAACTTGTGTGTTGTAGGTTAGACCTTGGCAGTACAGTGGTGAAAAAGCCCTGATGATCAGACTAACTTTTTTTTTTTTTTTCCTACTTCTTTTAGGGAATGGCACCCCAAACAGCATCAAGGATTGTCAAAAGGCAGATGAGTTTGTAGTGCCTTCACACCTGATGCTCTTTACACTGACTTGTGGAGTGAGGCCACTGCATGAAGAGAAGAAATATATTCCCTTGCTAATTGGATGCTCATCCCTCTGATATGGACAAACCCCTGACAGATTGCTCTGCCTGATGCCCAGGTGGGTGTGCTGTGTCTGTGTATGTGGAAAGGTCTAATATAAGAGTGTTGCTAAACCGTGTTTAGATAATTAGCTCTTGGTTTGTGTAATAGCTGCTCTTAGGGTGGGCAATTTACTGGTGAGGAAGACTCTGCAAACATTTAACCCTGCTATCCTTCAGCCTTTTGTCTACTTTTTGCAAACTGTGCTCATGCCTCCAAACTGAGATGAAGGCTGTGTCCAACACTGATTTCTGCTAGCATCTCTTACAGCTTCTCTGGTGCTTGACCTGGTATGAGTGCTACCTCAATGCTTTCTCTCTATCATAGCCCTGTAAAAATAGTTGCATAAACAATCACCCTCAGACCTGAAATCGAAAAGAAAGGAAAGAAAATGAAAGTAAACAAAATATCCTGTGACAGGAGCTAATAGGACATATCTACAATATATGGACACAAGTCAGCACAAGGCTGGGATGCTACCACCCAGCAAGAGAGGATGTGTGGACTGGGATGGAGAAGGGCACTGAGCAAGGCTCTGAACAGAGAAGTGGACTCAAACCTTCCTTCTGCATGACTGAGAGGTGGGCAGTTGTATGCAGAATACAGTTTCTTCCTCTGCTTGTTATTTATCAGCCATCTCCAAACTCTCATCCCTTTACCCAGATTTATCCAAGATTTCTTTTCCAGTCCAAGAACATAGCCCATCATTTTTGTTCTGCTGTTCTTAAGTCTCTTTGCTCCTCTGCTTTTTCAGTACAAAAACATTTGAAGTTCTTCACGGTTTTCCTGGGTTAACACTTGATGGGTAGAACATATCTTATGTCTGTCAGTCATGTAAGAAAAAAGCTGTCCCTGCAATGTTCAGTCATTGTGGTCTTCATATGTCTTGCTGGGTCTGTTGCTGCTTGCCAGGACTCGGGTAGATGTCAGCTGGATCACTCTGTACTGCACAAAACCTGAGCACATCATGCAGCACATTTCCATAAATATTTATTTGAATGTTGACAGAAATCTTAAATCAGTTGTGTTTCAGTTAATTTGGATCACTCTGAGTGTTCACTGGCAGAAATACATTTATGAATTTTAAGCAAATACTGAAAATAGCCTCAGGCTGTGATTTATGATTTGCTAAATGTTAATTCTTGCACCAAAAAGATGCTTCTAAGCCTTGTGGCTGTCTAGCTGGGATACAGAAAGGTCCTAGCAATTCAGTTGGAATTACGGATCTCAACTATTAACAAGAATCAGCTTATAAACAATTTACTGGTTGTCCATCAAATCATATAGACAATAAAATCAATATGTGAAAGCAAGAAAGAAACTGGTGAAAAATAAATGATGTGCAAATTATTAATTCATTTCCAGATAACACAAATACCATCACCTTTCTTTCAGTTGGGTATATTTGTGTAAAACGTTCACAGAAAAGCTCATAATTCATGAAATAAAGCATTGCATGAGTCAGTCAAAGGAGTGGTTATGAAACACCATCTGTAGCACATATGTTTAGGTAACTCCTTGGGATTGATAAATAAATTCATTTTTGTAATGAAAATGCCAAGAGGAAGAGCAACTGTCAATGAAATTGGTAAGATTATTCACTCTGTCTTTCTGGAAAAAAGAGTCTCTTGAATCTGATTCTGGTCTCACTTGCACTCAGTTTATACATGAGAAAAGAATTAGGCCCACTCATTCTGCCTTAAATAAATTATTTATTTCATTAGGACTAAAACCTGCTAACAGCATGCTAGGTGAGTTACGGATTTTTATAGTGTGGATGAAAAGTCAAAATGTGTAGTGACTATATGTGTCTGGATAACTATAGCTAGCCCCTTCCTTTAGAGTACAGATTAATTACAGGGAAGCAGAAGACAATACATCTTTGCAGAAGAATGATGCAATGTAAACGCATCACATGATTTCATCAGTTAATCTGACTGGATGACAAATAAAATCAAAAGGAAGTAGAGTAATTATATCCCAGGCAAGTCAACATGTACCTAGCTTTATTTTCTGCAAAGGAAACTGCATTGCCAGAGAAAGAATCTCCAGTTCCATGTACAGAACTCTCAATAACCTAAAGAGTAAAATAAAAGGCTATCTGTTTAAATTTCTAAATGCAGACTTAGATATCTGGGTTTATTAATTTTTTTGTCAAATATCTTTGCTTATATCTACTACTCTTTAAGTCTTTGCTCATCTACAAAGAGAGGCAGAATATGAACCAAAAAGAAAATAATCCTCTAGCAGTGTTAAAAGTTTGATTGATCTCACTTAAAGAATCAAAATAGTGCAGCAAATTAGGAACTGACAGGTTCTGACATCAATTTACTCTGTAATTCTTAGAGAGCTACTTCCAAGCCTCAGTTCCTTCATGTGTTTAACTGGCAATTGCCTATTTGTAACTGAGGGAAGTTCCAGGAGATTTTACTGATAATATGACTGATCTTGTGCTGGAAATTAAGTGGTTATTTTATCCTTTCTTCATGCTACTTTGGGGATGATGTATGTTAACCGTTACTGACACTTCATGTGATAAATACATTTACTTTGGAGGAATCATTAGAAGTCATGATGTCTCCTATCAGTGTGAATTAAACCAGTTACTGTATTCCAGCACAGATTATACTGATTATGGAGGAATCAAACTATTCCTATTTAGAGGTATCTTGCATTAAAATTATTGATGGAGAGGAAGTGAGCTTTTAAGCATGCTAAGGAAGTATGGTACTTTATCTTTCAGTATGTTTGGCTCTGATGGCAAAAAACAAAGGCTTGCAGATGGTGTTGACACTTTTCCCCTTCAGGTTGCTAATATTACATACAGAACTTTAAAAGAAAAGAATTTGAAAATGCTATAGGACCAAAGCAAACAGACTGAATTATGAACCTAGATAAAAATGTGAGGAGTCTAGAGACAATATGGGGAAATTTTGTCATATAATTTCAAGGATTTTTCTCATGGGAAAAGTAACACTTTGCTTTAATAAAAGAAAATAAATAGTTGCAAGCACAACCCATTTGCTGTTTGATGTAACAATGTTATCTGCTCTCTGGGCTCTTTTTGTTTCTGTTCAAGGCATAAAATAATTATTGAAGAGGGCTGTTTCATCTCTTCGAGTACAAAAGTCCTCTTGCTAATTGCCACATCAAATGACTAGAGGATCCCAATGGAAACCTTCAAATGACTGTGAAAAAATTCAGGCCATCACTAAATGCTGGGCACTTTTTTTTGTGTATGTGATTTCCCATTGCAGATTAGGTTACTTGGGTGTGGGCTTATCACACAGGAAAGGCCTGGCTGCAGATTAGTTCTGCACCATTGCAGGTCTGTTATGCCAGCTTCATCCTTGACCAAATCGATGGCTAGCACCTTTATTGTATTTTTGTGATACGAAAGAACACTGGACTGTCCAGGCAACAAAAGAAGCAGCAGAAGGCCTACTGTGTTTCTAAAGTGTTACTTCTCTACTTTTTGTCATGCACCAGTGACATGAGTGCCGGGTCCCAGACTTTAACCTCACACAGAGTCAGAAAAAAGCTGTCAGTCTCGGCTTGTTCAAAGACAATTCCTTTGTGAAGATCAGACTAAAGTGGCATGGTCCATATACTCACTAAAGCATGCCAAGGAGTCAGAAAGTCATAATCCGCCTTTGTACTTATGGCCATTCACATTTTCCTCCATAGCTGGTGCCCAATTACCAGTGCTGTAATTTTTTTCTATTGTTAGAAAGCCATAAGGGTTTAGCTACCATTTATCCAATCGAGGTCATGACCTGATGTATTTAGGCTTTGCAAATATAAGTAACAGTTCCCTTATCAGTGTCACCAGGACTCTTTAACACTTAGCAAGCAGAAAGATAAATATACTTGGCAGATACAATTTGATCCATTGCTAAGCCTTCCATTTTACCAATGACCCATGGTGCTCTGCCATTCAAGGATATGTTAACTATTATAACCTTATACCCTTCAGCACCGTCTCAGAAAGTGGCCAACTTATGCTTACAGGAAAGACTTACATATGACAGCTTGTTAACCTGATCTATAACACAAGGATTTGTGCTAGGAAACCAGTGATGAATCTGACTTTGCTTGCACAAGTCCTGCTTCAGCCCAGTTTTAGCAGAATTCCTCCTTACATCTCTTTCAGGCCAGGTCACTTTCAGGAAGTCAGTCAGCTGATTTTTGTGTTGCTATTGTTAGAAGCATTGCTTTTCACTTCTTGACTTTTCTTTAATTAACTGGCTAACTTAAATATTGCTTTATGCTAATTTACAACTCAGATGAATGCTGAAAAGTTTGATTTTCCTCTGCTTTTTCAGATCCTAAGACCTTCACCAGCCACAAGGTCTACAAGAGATAGAACAAAGTCCTGACTTCAGAAGCTGGACAGGGCTGATTCTCTGATTTATCTACTCCTCTGGCAGGTACTGAAATAAATACTCTTAGCAGGGTTATGTTTAACAGGCATGTATTTAAGAACGGCTGAAGATGTAGTATCAGATCTAGAGAAGCATCTCTTCTAAGCAGATCAGGCAAGTGTGAACCACTAGTGTGAAAAATCCTATAATAAAATGATCAAGATAGGCTGGAGATTTCTGCTATCTTGAAAATGCATCTTGATTGACTAGAGGTCTCAAAGTTTGAGGCATTCAGTTATTGCCTCTTCAATAGTATCTAGAGAAACCTATCCCTCGTTTTTCACAGAATGAAATTTCCAAATGATATTTTACAATCTAAACATATATGTTTCTTACCAGAACAAGTAGGCATTGACTAGTCAAAATCCCTAGACTGCTTTGCAAATTTGTATCCAAGTCTCCACTATCTCACTGTAGAATTTCTTTGATCCTCACATTTAGGTTTTATTAACGTCACAATAAACTGCATGGATGGATGCATGGGAGGAACTGATGGTAAAGGTATTGTTCTATCAGTTCTCTGTCTTATAAGATATTTGGCAATAAGGCAATGCTTTTGCGCATAAGTAATGAAGACTATGAAGACAACTCTCACTGTTTGAGAGCTGACTAGTTCAGAGCCCACCCATAAGAATCTCTTCTCACTTAGAGCAATATGCACTGGAAGACACAACACCAAACATTTTAAAGCATGAGACAAAAAGAGCTTTGCAAGCAAGAGGGAGCTGAACATGATTTTCATATGCTCTCTAACAGTTTTTTCTGCATTGCTGTGGAGCACTGACTCCTAATATAAAGAAATTCAATAGAGTGCCATTGTCAGCCACATTTGGTTAGACATAAAACAACGCTGGCAAATACCAGAGCCAGCCCTTGCACTAACCATGGAGACTTTACACCTTAAGACGCCCTTTTAAAATTGACAGAGACTTCACAAGTGGGTTTTTTTATTTATTTCAATCATGCGGGTAATTTTTATGACCACTACCAGTATCTTCTACCAGAGTATCCTCCTTCATTAGGTTATAATATGCTTTAACTCTCTAAAGTGCTTAAATGCTACTTAGCTAATAGAAGAAGATAACTTCTCTCAGGAAAATTTGAAACAACCTAATACTTACAGTGGAATCTTAACCAATCAAAAAGGATGGCTAAGACCCCTTATTAAAATGGATTAGCTGCTGAGTAGCAGCATCAGCTCATTCATGTATGCAACTAGGTTATGACTGGGTCAGCATTTCAGTCATGATTAAAGCATATAGTCTAACTTCCCAATTAAAGATATATCTGTGCACATAAAGGGTTGTTTGGCCTTCAGGCCCATGTCTGGAATGCAGAGGTGAACTTACACGCTCTCACAAGGCAAGCTCCCCTGTACCCCCTCCCACATATAAGTTAAAAGATTTATCTGAATAAAACCTGCCAGGTCATTTTTATATTCTGAATAACAAGGGAATGTGCTATGATCGGTACTGTCAGGAATATGAGCCTAACATTTTACCAGTAATAATGCAGTGCCAGCACTGTTAATTCTAAGGCAGACACCATGAGATGGCTTATGTCTTTTTTGAGTGTTGAGAAATTCCTGGACAAAATTAAGAAGGCAGAGGAAATAAAATTACTTTGCATTTACACAGCAACATCAGTTCAGGCTGATGATACTTTTATCATCGTTGTTTTATTTCCCCTATTTTGCATGGATTTGCTAAACATCCTGCATATTCTTGGACAAAGATACTCAGCTAGCAAGGTCCTCTTCTTCCTTGGCAAAACTGTCCATAGGGTCATGTGCTTCAGCAGCAGAAAAGCATGCCCATTTATTATATGGCTTCTGTAAGTTCATACTGTTTCTCCCTCTGCAACTTTTTTTTTTTTTTTCTTTTAACACAGTCCATTCTTCAAAATCTCTAAACACTAAGTAAGCTTAGTTTTTAATAATTCTTAACCCAAGAGTGCTGGACCTAGCCCTTGCAGTATGCAGCAGGAGTTTTGAAGGGTGAGCAGAATCCAGTCCTTGCCTGGAGAATACCAAAGTCCATGCTTTGGTGATCCAGTACAGAGTTTGTAAGCATATCTTTATTGCTGGTCAGCTGAACTTCTAGATTCAGACTCTGTTAGTCTAGCCCAGATTCCAGTAATATTATTATTGTTCAGCTAAATCTCTAGTTTAATTTTCTCAGACTTCATATTGTTTGGAAGCGCTTTATGGAAGTTTTATTTTTAAGTAGCAGCTATATGGGACTTAAAATACATTATATTTTTTTGGCTGCCACTCTTATGTGGAGCTGAGGTGCTCATGAGAATAGGGAATTCTTTTTTGTTTTTTAATGATGTGTTAGGGCATGGAGTTTCCTGAACATTTAGCAAAGGGATGTCAGGGTGAAACAGCTGCACATATTAAACCAGCAGTGAAATCCAACTCCTTTTCATCTTCTCAGTTATACAGCTCTTTGTGAAATTATTCCACAGGGCAATGTGTGAATAACTGCTAACTAATGTATGATCAATTCCATTTTAAGGTGGTACAAATGGGACTGCCTGCATAGTGCTGACATAGGTGATGGAGCCAGCACAGAGAAAACAGTGTCATAAATTGACTCAGGTTAAATGGCCTGATTCTTAGCTAATTATTTTATAGTTCATTGACATTCAGCAAATGTGAGAACTGCAAACCTTGTAGCCACAAGGTGCCATGAGATAGCTGTAAACAGAAGGTCTTTGATGCGACAAATGGTATGTAAGGGCAGTTCCATACAGGCATCCTACCACAAAGGCTCACTTACAGGGATGCTGCCAAAATAAAAAATAAATCAAGCCATAACAAGTATTTTCATCCTGTCTGGAGAACTCTTACATGAAAGAATCTGATGCACTGACCTTACCTTTCCTTCATCAATTCCCTGTCTCTAGTTAGAAGATGTTTACAGAAAGCGTGAAGAGAAATCAGTCCATAATTTGTATCAGTATAAAAGTAAAGCACTTCTGGAAACAGTCATTGTAATAAAATATCACTTTGTAATTTAAAAGAAATATTAGAAATCTTCAAAATCCTTGCAGAAATAAGAATACAGCTAAAATAATACATGTTTACAAATACCCTTCACTCTACAGAATCAGGCAAGGTATTCTCACTGATAGTACAGTCAAGTAGAGGGGAGGGGAGGACTGATACAAATAGTTGACTTTAACCAGGTTTTAAATTAACAATCAAGATGTATTGATTTACGGGACTGGCTCTGATCTTGTTTAGTGTTTGTGTTTCATCATTTCCCCATTAAAAAAAAGGGTGTTTCTTCAGTAAGTGACAAAGCCTCCTTCTCCTTTTTGTTAATCAGAAAGTTTCCTTATGTGTCTCCATATTTATTTCAGAGTTTGCATTGCCTAGTGTGTATGATTCACGCATTACTCAGATCTGTCAAGCTGCATTTAGAAAAGAATTTGAAACTAAGTATACAAAACAATATTTTACCAAAATAATGCTACACTATAGAAGATCAAGATATGGTTTTACCAAGATTACAGCATTGTTAGATTTCTTAGATAAAGAAATGTATTATCTGTATGTATTAAGCTTAATCAATTTAGTTTTGATCACTACAGATCAGAATTTGAGATCTACCACGTACTATCCCTCACAGTCTGACTTTTTTTCATAGATTAGAGAGGAAGCCTTCCCAGACCTCAAGGAAGTTAGAATCAACTAGTTGTTATACCAGGCTAACCAAATAAATGTCAATGAAAATGTTTAATAGTGTAACATACTCTGTTTAAAGAAGCTCAACCAGCAACCAGTTCAGTGTTTTGGCTTTTGTTAAAAGGTTGTTGCCAGAGAAGCTGACAAAATATCACACTGCTAGTCACCGATTAGAGGGCCTCACTGTGGAGATTCTTATTTTTTATCTTATTTTTTATCTAAGTCCAGGACAATTCAAGAATTCTATATCATTGCTTTTCCTTCCTCCTCACAAGATGGAACAGTTTTTGATGTGGTTTAGGACATCCCTAGGATCGAGCATCTGGTATAGGAAATTCATCAACTGTAAGAACTTTAAAAACCTTTGAGCATTAAGTTATTGATTTGCTGTTAGTGATTTCAAAATGTCAGTCAGACAGTTTTTCTAGGACCACTGAGTGTCTGAAACCAGTGCTGTTCCTGCTCTTTGGGGCACAGATGATTGCCCAGAGAGATTAGGTTTGAGTTCTCCCATCTATATTCATGTTCACATCAGTGTGGTTACTCATGTCTAGAACTTAGAGCAGAACTGATGGTAAAAATATAATGTGAAATTACCAGTGATAATCAGGATTCGTTCAATTATATTATTGGTAAAAATTGATACATTTTGTCATATTGAATAGGGCAGGAAGGGATATCCACATGAAATGGGATTGCTGAGGAACAAACACGCATTTTTTATACAATTTCACGTGTCAAAACCCACTAGGATTTGCAAATTCAAATTTTTCTTAAAAGTTAGAAGTAGAGAAAAAGCATGATTTCTCTGGGAAAATTTGCTTACAAATCTTAAAATAAGATAAAATACATTTTGAAACAAGGTTCCAAGTTAAACACAATTTTAAACTTAGTTTTTATTTTCAAAATTATAGATTATAATTTATAATATTTTTTAATATTTCTTTTAAAACTAATTTTAAGATCTATTTCTCTTATTTCTCCTTTGATTTCCCTCTATTTTTCCTTGCTGGAAAATGGTGAAATATGAGAAAGAAGGCTAAAGTGCTTATTTTAAAGAGCAAAAATTTGAGAAGAACTGAACGCATCTTTACATAGTTCTCAATATTGCCTTCTGAACAGAACCCCAAAATAGTGAAAGAAAGTTGGAAAGCATAGAAGGAAACTTACTTTCCTCTGCTCCTGATATCATTTTCCTTATTTGTTTTGTGGGAAATCTGCTTGAACTGAACAGTGTTTCAAAGTGAAGGATATCAGTTTTGTAATTTTATTCATTCAACTCATTTAGTCAGAAATATTTTTATTTACACTGGTAAATCACACTTCCCAACTAATAAAATAGCTGTGCTAGAAATGTGTGGGATGATCCTACTCCTAGTTTTGTGAATGGATAGATATTTCAAAGCTTCTTATGTTCAGGTGCTTTATTTAAATTAACTTTCTGAGAACCTAAATGGGTAATGGTATCAACACAGAGCATCAATTAATTAAAATCATCTTTAATTTCCAGTTTCAAAATGTTCATTATTACAGAAGGTACACCACACAACTGTTCAGTTCAGTATTGCCAAGCATGTGGCAGCATCATTTCTGTCTACAGGGAATGTGACGCTATTTAAGCTATTCACCTTTCCTATGCTGGTATGGAATTTTGCTTTCTATTTTGTGTCTGTCCAAGTAACCCTACGTTACTTATAAAGCGTATTCATCACAGATACATGCACTTCCTCATGACTTTTGTGCAGCATCTTTTTGTTGTTCATCATGATGTTTTGTGGAAAATAAAACCAACACAAAAAAAAACCCCAAAAAACCCCACAAAAACACAAACACACCCCCTTCCCCGGAATAAGATTTTCTTCTTTCTTATTAAGAAATCACCCTCTCACCATTTTCTAGCTTCCCTTTAAAGACATAGTCCCCTTGATTAACAATAAACAGATGTCTGGTAATTGTTGATAAATGTTACTTGCTATTCCTATGCCTCGTGGCCAAAAACCCTAAGAATAATGTTTGAAGCAGAAAAGCAAGCTGTAAAAATGAGTAAATTAATATTTAATGTAAACTTAGTAACCTCTTGCAAAATGAATATTCATTCTCAAATGTCATGAGTCAGTAGAAAAAAAGATTTCAAACTATTGTTTTGGAGTAGGGTTTAAGAACAATGAAAACTGGGAATTCAGTCTTGTTCTTGATCTCTTCAATGGTGTGCAGGTCTCACTGAATTTGTTTTGTCAGTCTTTTGGCATAGGAGTCCAGCCATCAATCACTAGAGTTTCTTCAGTTTAGATATAAATAGTGTAGGT
Source organism: Athene cunicularia (assembly GCF_003259725.1). Lineage (NCBI taxonomy): Eukaryota > Metazoa > Chordata > Aves > Strigiformes > Strigidae > Athene > Athene cunicularia. Next base: position 8,443,205 of record NW_020799103.1, read on the forward strand.
GAAGGTTTAGGGTTGTTTATAAAGGATCCACAAAATCTTTTTTTAATCTGTTACTGACAGATGGAAATACCACAGCATGTTTTCAGGCCAAACGCAATGAACGTTGTTTGAGAAAGCTTGGAGTATAAAGTGCCAGCTAGCTGGCCAAAATACAGGAAAACAGCACTTTTCATTAAATTCTTCAGTCTTGATATGGGAAGAAAGGTGGTTGGGGCCTGAAGTGCCCTACCTGAACACCAGAGCTGGGTCTCCCTTGGCAGATGCCTTGTGTAACTACAAAATATGCAATGTTTCTGTGCCTCAGCTTCTAAATTAGCTCTAAAATTAAACACCTTTCTCTTTTGTCCACTTCATTATCTTTGTTTTCAGGGAGGTTCTTCAGAGCAAGAGGCCCTACTACATGTACAGGTGTGGTGGGTTCACCCTGGGCAGTGCCAGCCGCTCGCCCATCCCACCTCCTCGGGGACAGACGGCAGCGGGGAGCAAACTGAAAAAGCTCATAGACTGAGAGAGAGGGAACTGCTTACCCTTTCCCAGGCTCATCTCCACTCCTTCACTCTTGACGCCTCTGCCAGGGAACCAGGGGCTGCAGACAGCCCCCAGCAGCTCCTCTCTGCCACTCCTTCCGCCTCACACCTTTCCCTGGCTCCACCGCCTCTCCACAGGCTGCAAGGAAAGCTCTGCTCTGGCACCTGGAGCACCTCTCCCTCCTCCTCCTCCTCCTCCTTCTTCTCTGATCTGGGTGCTCGAAGGGCTGTTTCTCACTTTCTCACCTTTTTTTTTTTTTTTTTTCCTTCCTCCTCTGCCCGTCCAGCACTTTTTGCCCTTGTTTAAACAGTCCTTCCCTGAGGTGCCGCCGGCCTGGCTGAGGGCAGGCCCATCGGAACCGGCCGTGCCTGCGGAGGGGAGGCAGCCCCAGGCTCCCCTCTCGGAGGTGCCCCGCGGTCCCCACTGCCAGCACCTTGCCAGAGACACCCAGTACAACATATTTTTACATTATATTGCAAAGGTGACTCTGGCGGTGGCCATTAGCACCGAGGGGCAGGCAGCGAACAGAGCTGTGCTCTCAAAGCCCCGCAGGTCGTCGCCCACTGAACAGGAGCTGTGCGACTCAGTGAAGAGGTAAAGATGGCGTCGTTAGCCTAGTAGCTAATTTTACTGTGAGAAAGATGATTTTTATTAGTCTGTCACTGCACCCAGTGGTTCCTAAGACATCTTTAAGGGATAGCTGGTGGCAATATAGTGTCAGGCAGGCCTGGAGCTGTTCCAATAGAGCAGCAGCTCAGAGGTGCCCAGTGTTCAGGCTGGAGATAACAGCAAGGCAAAAAGCCACACGAGTTCCTGGGGCCAGGGCATGTCTGCCAGGATGGCCATCGGTCCCGCAGGCTGGGACATGCCACATGCCTGGGCAGAGTTACCCCCCCTGTGCAACAGGGAACCTTCCTGAGATGCGTGAGCATGTCACTGAAACATGATTTTAGATAACCCGTTTCTATCTTTCCATGGTGTGTATCAGCAAAATGTTGCACTATGCTAAAAGACTGGCTGAAAATAAAAATCCAAGTCCTGCACTGTGTTAACTTCCATTGATTTTGTTGGCAGAAGCAGGGTATGTCGTACTCCTACTATTGTGTCATCACTGTTGGTACACTGATTGTTCTCATGGAGGGCAGCAGGCTGATAGATAATACCAGTATTTCCAGCCTCAGATATTAAACTGATACACATTTGTCCCTAAATACTGCTTTTCAATGGCAGATGCAGATACCTTTATGCTTGCATTTTGACCTCTGAGCCTTCCTCAATGTTTTTCCGAGCTCTTCACTCCAAACACATGGTCAAGAAACTAACTTTTCAAGTCAGAAGAGATGAGTTTGTTATGAGAGTCTGACCCACAACAGAATAGAAACCTCAATTTATGAAAAATAGTATTACAACTGTCATTCTGACTGATGCCCTCTACTTTTACAACAGAACAATAGAAAATCAATTACACTGGCACCCCACTGCCTTGCAGGGTGAGACTGCATAAGCTTTCTCAACAGACATAGCAGATGTTTCTTAAAGACTGATTTCTGAAGCCTGGTTCTTTCCGTAGGGAAATTAGGCCTCCTTTCACAAATATTATGTCTTCATTTCTTCAGTTACAAATCACAAATGATTCTGCATTTCCAGGAGTAGTAGGCTTTATCACTGAGACACTTGCTGAATGCTGGACTAAAATCAGTAATTCTTGGCATATGGGCCACCAAGCACTCCACACATGGTGACACTTGCCAACAGCCTCATCAAATCAACACTGCATAGAGTTAAAAATGTTTGTCCCATTCCTTTCCCCACCATACCATCCTTCTCTGTCCTTAATTTTTACATCTAGAAAAAATTGTAATATTTGGTATTAGGGCTCACTTTTATAAATGATTTTATCAGCCCACATTTTTAGAGATGTAGTCTTCCAGGTCAGGGAAGGACTTATCTTCTGAATGCTTAATACATATTTAAAGGCTGATAATAGCATGGGATAGCTCCAAGAATGTTATATAACTTACAGAGTGTCTATTAAAAAAGGAGAGACTTTGCCATTTAAAAAAATAGAAGCCTGTGAGATTCCCACCATCTGGATGGAGTCTTTTTTCTTCCCAGATGAATTAGTTGTCAGGGGAGGAATTATTTTAGGCATCAAGTAACCCCTGATTGTGAGTGACAGACTAACACAAGAGCAGATGCAAGGTTACTGCTGCCTATCCATTATGTGGAAAGGAGACCCATGCATGTCCTACTTACTGTGCATACTGACTTGGGTTATTAAAAGAGTAACTAGAGGTGGGTCAGACCCAGAAGATAGCTCATACCACTCACAACAGATGTTCTTTCACAAGAGAGAAAGCAAGCACTGGATACTTTCTGGAGATACTATAGAAGGAGGGGTCCTCACTGCTTACAGCACCTCACTAGTTCAGATTTTCGACAGAAGCACAAAACCAACTTTTTCCCTCAAACAATTAATTTGATAAACTTTCTTAGGGCCTAAATTCTGCAGAAATCATGTCCTGGTATAACATCCTTATTTGTGAGTATCCTGTGCATAACAGCATCTTGATGAATCCAGATAAATAGATCAACTGATAACATTCTGAATACATCTTAAGATAAAAATCAGTTTTCACCATCTCCTATTTCAGCTAATGGAAATGTCTTTATTTGCACAAATATGGATATCTGTAAATCTCCCTGTCCTTGCAGGCAGTACAAGTTTGTATATAAAGGTCTACACCTTTAGTAGTAACCACTCAACAATGTTATATTTATAGGCTTATGTAATATAAGCTATACTTGATATACAATAAAAGAGGCATTATTAGAGTAGAATTGTATGAAATGCTGTCTAGAAATGTTTGTGTCTCCTGATTTCTCTAAGAATTCAAAACTCAAACCTTGTCCATCCAAACCCTTACCAAGACTCCTGAATTTAGGAGGATATCTGCATTTGTCTCATATCTGAAACATTTTTTTTGATTTAGTGGACCCAAAGCAAACCTGAACTGTCTGAGTCTCGAAATTCAAAAGTGATGTGGTAGGCTGTGAAACATTTTACATTGTGAAAGGATAATAATGTCTACAGTCAATAAATACTGCAAGCCACAATACGGCATTTTTCAGATCTAGTATAAAGAGAGCCGATAGTCAAAATAAACAGGAATACAAAATAAATGTGTGTTAAATGTTGCTGAGATCTGACCATTTTCTCTAGGGAACAAGAGGACTGTGGACAGTGCTAGCTGAAAATGAAGAAATAAAAAACAGTGCCATCTTGTGGTGAGTAAAATGCTTTGATAAGAGAAAACCGATTTTTCATACATACTCAGAAATCTAGATGTTAGAATAAAACTATTTAGAACTTGAGGTGGTGAGTTTTGCCCTTCTCTGGGATGGTTTCTTTGACAGCTCATAAGTGCTGTTAGAAAAACAGCAGCGTTTTTCTAACAGTTAAACAGTTAAAGAACATCTGCTTACACCAACGAGATGAACAGTAGCTACATTAAGTTTAAATGGATATATTCATGTCTAACTCCTCATTGTGTTACCTCATTTAACATAAATCACAAGTCTCCTTATTCGAATCACTGAGGCAGAAAGTGAATAATACTTATCCCCAATATCTGACTGCTGAAAATGCTGTAAAGCTGAAACTGTAGCTCAGGACAGCTGTGCAGCAGTAAGACAGTGTTACCTCTGTGGAAGATCTTGTTGAAGAAACAAGGTGTATTTTCTGAGAACAGACTCTCTGAAGTTATACAGCCTGCCCAGGCAAGTGTGTGCTGTTGGGAATGGAGTTGAGAGTATCAGAACAAGAATTTATCAGTGCCTTGCTCTAATTACTGATACCACAGTATGACTAAAAATAAGCCTGAAGCTTTATCATGCAAGGATGACTTTGGCAAATATTTCTAAGGCCTGACTAAGACTACTGAAATCAGCAGGATCTTTTGTCTTTGACCTAAATGGAATGAAACTTCAACCTGGGGTACAACTGCTTCTAACATCATCCAACATTTTCTGTCTTACTCCATGAGGTGGTGGTTTGTTTGGTTTTGGTTTTTGTTTTTTTTTTTTTTTCAAATCATGTGATCTGTTTACCAGTGCAGGTAGTAGTAATAAGATAATAAAAGCTTGATGATTATTTTAGGAGCCATGGACTGTCTGGTACAGTATCTCCCAGTGAGTAATAAATACTCTGAAGTTACTCCATTAATTCTGATTCCTTTTGAGATAAGAAAAAAATTCTACAGGTTTTTTTATTAAAAATTCCTTTCAAATACCTGTAAAGAAAACCTTTCATATTTCTTGAGATTTGCAACTTTATTTATTGACAATAAAAGAATGAAGAAGGATGTATTTTATGGAATTTTCCCAAGTTCTAATTAGGATTTATTGGAAATTGTCAAAATTAGCCTTAAGGTTAACATAATTAATTCCTGGTCCTCATCCAAAGGTATTAGAATTAAAAGAATTGCATGTCTTTATCTGAGGCATGTTATTAATCCTAAGCAATAAGCATAAAGAAATAAAATATTAGAGGTACAATATTCTGAATGTGGCCAAGAGGAAAGAGGAAAATCATTTACACTAGGAAAAAATATGCATATCTTCTGGCCAAACCATGAGTAACCTTATTCTTGTTTGGTTTCAAGACTTGAATGTACAAACATTGGTTTTATAATATGATTGAAACAAATATCTTCACTTTTAAAATAAAAAATCATGTTTTAAAATAGAAGTCTATCATTTGTATTTGACTAATTCTTTACTATTGAGGAGCCTGGCAGCCCATACATTCAACATTTGTCAAAGTCATGTCCATGGTTTCCTAAATTCAGCCACCTGAGAATTGAAGTTTCCAAAATTATGATTTCATCCTGAAAACAAAGGTTAAAATATTTGTTGTCTTTCATTGTCATTCTACATACTGAAACCAAGTTGCACTTCTGATTTTTTATATTGTAGGTGATGGGGAAAAAAAGCAGTTCAATGTAACTTAGGAAACATGATGCATGTGTATTTCCCTGCATCAGGTTTTTGCAGAGCATAATTCTTTGATAATTAAAGTAGCAAGTGAAAAGGAACAGGTTGCAATTGCAGACCTTCAGAAGTTGAACATTAATGCTTTGAAAGAACTGTTGAGCCTCACAAGCATTAATACACTTAAGTTTAAATTAAATATTTTTAAATGAAATTAAATTAAGAATAAGGTTTACATCATTTGACAAAGTATGTTGAAGTCTACTAGCACCTGAACTGGCAATTCATCCCTCCTGGTATGAGTGCTCAGATTGTCACAATAACAACTGTTTAAGTCAGGGAAAGAAGACTGCAAGTCACCCCAGTGTCCCTTTTTTTTCTTTTCTACCTTTTCTGATCGATCAAAACCTAGCTATTTGCTGGAGGAAGTGCAGGAGCCGTACTTCTAATCAGCTTCATACTAATTAATCAGCATGTGACCTCAGGGTGTATCAAACACGTAATGCAGAAGTGAAGAACATGTTGAGCTATGATAGCACTCACTAGCTACAGATCTTTATTCCACAGGGGTTTCCCAAGTACATGGAACTGTTTCAGAAGGGTAAAGAGCAAACTGGTTGATTCAGTCTGGATTTCTGGGAAAGGTGTTATTGTACCATCTGAAGGATGCAATAACTGATGCAATAATCTACTGCATAAAAATATACTTGTGTGCTTTTTAAAGCAGATCTGACTTCTTAGGTGGTGCAATTTTGGCATATAGTATTTCTGTCAAAAATTATTCACACCTTAAGCTGTTCTTGCACTGGGCTCTGATATATGTTGAATGTATCTTATACCAGAATATTATTATGTTTGGCTACAGTAACTAAATTCAGTTACCCCATTGTAACACAGTTGCCCTTTTTTTGTTTGTTTGTTTTGTTAGAAACATAATGGTATTTCCCAAATGGCTAAAATAAGCTATATTTTTCTCCTAAGTACTTACCCAATGACTGAAATAAGAAGATGCCATGCTCTTTGATGGTGGGAATAAAATCACACACTAAGACACAGAGCATAACTGAAAGACCATCAGGCTGCTGCTCTTCTAAAATATCAGAAATGAGTCATTATTTTATTGTTTCCAATCTTTGTGCTGAAAATATTCCCCAGGCCTAAACACAACAGAGGAATTTATTCTAGATCTTGATGGGTATTTATTCACTGACACTAAGAAATACTTGATCATAACACCACTGGAAGGAACTGATGTTAGATTGTGACCACAGCAGGTACGTGTATGACTATATTACCAGTGTACACACACCAATGCACAGATTAAGAGCATTTTACTCACATTTAGGTCATAATTGTCCAGAAGGTGGTGTGATGAGTCACAGGAACTGAAAGTTTCTTAGGAAAACTGAAGTGACCTGAATGTTTCAAGAAGTTCTGGGCTTTGGGGAACAAGGAGGACTACTTGGCTGAACTTTAAAATATGGAACTGTTCAATTAACAATTAGAATTTATTTCTATGACACAATGAGCCCAGTTAATAATGCAGGTGGAGTGAGCCAGATATCAACACAAATGCATTGTGTACTATTTTTTGTTTGTTTGCTTTTAAGACTGAGATTCTGCCACAAATCCATATACAAGGCACGAAATAGGTCTTTGTCACCTCCGAACTACTTGTTCATATTTTTATTTTTAAGTAATGGAAAGCAAACCCGAGTGAAATGTTTAAAGTTAATATTGTTCAAATCTAGGAATGTGTTCTGATAAAGCCCCTTGTAAAAAATACCAAGATCTGCAAATGTAATACAAAACCACTGGGAACAATTGGAGTTTTGCCTTAATATATCAGGATCTAGGGAGAGGTGAGAGATGCATGGGAAGAAAGAGAACAAATGGGCTCTCATTTCAAGTGCAAACAGACTTATGACTTCTCTAACCTGCTTTGGGAAGCTAATGCTCTGCAGGGCACTGTCCTGTTAGCTACAGTTGCCAGATCGCATCACACTTTGGCCCCAACCCCATTTTATAGCTCTAACAAGCATTGGTCACGTGGTTAGCAGCCTCACAGAAGATTTACATTTCACTGCTGCATTAAACATGTGCAAAGAGGCTGAGGATCAGTGACAAAGGCTGTGGAAAGACGATTCTCATTGTAGCAGGGGGGATATTTTCATACAGAAATGACGTGTTAGAGTAATGGCTAAGTGAATGGAAGAGCTGAATTTGAGTTCTTCCTGTCTGAGGGATGCTCTAACCCCTTGTTCTATATCCTTTCTCTTTTCCACTAACATTGTTCTATTCTTCAGAAAAGACCTCAAGAATTGCTAAGCAAGGGAAACTGCATTTGTATGGTTGCTTTCTCTAGTAAGTAGACAGAAAAGCAGAGCCCTGAAACCTGTCTTTGCCTATTTTACATAAACCATGTAAACCCCATGTAAAATACACTGGCCATTGGTGGAGTGTACAACAGAATCCAGATTTCTCACACTCTAGATCTTGAATCATTATTTGACAGCAGAAGACATCAGTTCTCACCCTGTGAATTTTGAATTCTTTCCTGAATGATAGCACAGCTTCACCCTTTGGTCTGGGTAGCTATGGTACCTTGTATGAAAGTCAGAGATGTAGGGCTGATCCCTCCTAGGAACACACAAAAGCTAAAGCTAGGCTTCTTTTGTCCAGGATGTTTGTCCCGACACAGAATGTATGATGCTGATACCATTTCAAAAGGCTGAGAAATGTTGTTTCTTTCCAAAAAACTCTTTCAGCCAATTATCCAGAATTTCTTGAGTTTCATTCTGTTCTGGAACCCAGAAAAGTCAGGTTCTCCTCAGCTGCAGCTGCTGCTGACAAGTTGAATTCAGCTGTACAGACTCTTCAGATAAATGTACTGACTTAGAAAACCAGCTCGTAATACAAGAGGAACACAGGCCTCCTGCATGAGCTTCATGAATAGACCTTCAACTCCACCACTTAGGAAATATTATACCAATGAAATTTTAAAAATGACTATTTTTTGACCATAAGACTGTAGCCGAAAGGTCACAAACCACTTAGAGACGTGCAGCAGAATTTTGAGAGTTTTAAGTACTGTTGCTGCACATGTGTTAGTATACACATGCAGCAAGATATATAGTAAACACTTTTCTTGTCCCTGGATGTTGCAAGTCTGGAAACAAGGTAGAACCTACTCTAATAAAAGTAAACAAAAAGATGACCTTTTATGTAGGTAAGGAGTTCAGAGTTACATGGTTGTTATTCCTTAATTACTTTGTCTGGAACATGAGTTACTCAGTCACTGTGCTTTCTTAGGCATGCCTTTTTTTCCTTGTTAAGAAGTAGCAAAGTTATATTGCTAACTTCCTGCTCATTAGAAGAGGAATTCCAACAGATTAGTCAGTAATAGAAAGAAAATAAATTTATTAAAAACAAAATAATTGATGAAATAACCATTCATCAATTATAAACTTCTAATTGTAGGGTTTATCTCCCCTTTGCCTTTCACCACCTGTCACAGATTTGATGGCTTATAGTAATTATCTTGTTTATTACTGATATCCCAGGTGAGTAATATGTGAGAGGGCGTATTCCAGGAGTACAATACAGAGAAATTGTGTGAGCAATCGTTTAATGAGTGCAAGAACAGTAATAGTTATATGGGAGTGTGGCAGCAGTGTTGGAAATAGTCATGAAAAGGACACCTGAGACAATGATTTGTTTAAAATTAAGAAATTGATCACCTGTAAATGTACATTCACATGTTTAGCTAAACTTGACATGCTTTTTAACCCATCTCTCCCCTTGGTGTATGTGTCTTACATTTTGTAAAAAAAAAAAAACCAGCGCAATAGAATTTACTTCTCCAGATTTGCTTGAAATGTAGCAATTGTGGCAATTGGCTTGCATCAGAAACAGTGCAGCCAGCAGGACTAGGGAAGTGGTTGTCCCCCTGTACTCAGCGCTGGTGAGGCCACACTTCAAATACTGTGTTCAGTTTTAGGCCTCTCACTACAAGGAAAACATTGAGGTGCTGGAGCACATCCAAAGAAGGGCAGCGAAGCTGGTGAGGGGTCTAGAGCACAAGTCTTATGAGGAGCAGCTGAGACAACTGGCATTGTTTATCCTGGAGAAAAGGAGTCTCAGGGGAGTCCTCATCCCTCTCTACAACTACCTGAAAGGAGGTTGTAGCGAGGTGAGTGTTGGTATCTTTTCCAAGTAACAAGTGATAGGACAAGAGGAAATGGCCTCAAGTTGCACCAGGGGAGGTTTAGAATGGATATTAGGAAAAATTTCTTCACTGAAAGGGTTGTCAAGCATTGGAACAGGCTGCCCAGGGAAATGGTTGAGTCACCATCCCTGGAGGTACTTAAAAAACATGTAGACATGACACCTAGGGACATGGTTTAGTGGTGGACTTGACAGTGTTAGGTTAATGGTTGGACACTTAAAGGTGTTTTCCAACATAAACATTTCTGTAATTCTATGAATTAATAGCAAGCAAAAAAATTCCAAACTCCATATAGTAACTGTTTAACCAATCCAGGCAGCGAAGCTTCCAAAGAACATCAGCCTGGTTTGGTTTTTCAGGTGTTTCTCACATTAAAAAATGCACTCTGTGTAATACCAGCTAACAGGAATGAAGAGGAAATCCATCTTGTTCCTCACACACCTATGTCACTAAAAGAGGAACTTTTAAGTTTCAACTTGGAAAAACCTTGTAGAGAAAGGCAATGTTTACCTGACAAACCCAGCCATGGGTGAGTGAAATGCAGTTCCAGCAGTATTTTCGCTTCCTTTTACACATATACATTCAGTGGCTCAAGAAAATGCTGGGTGTCTTCAGTGGATTATGGTTGGCTCCTTAGTACCTGTGAGTGTCTATATTGGTTAGATCATATGACTATGGATTTTTGCTGTGGTCAGGGATGGCAGAAAACCTTCCAAGAATTTTCTTTTCACCCCTGTGTATAACCTGACTAACGAATCTCTGATAAGTGAATCAGGAATCCTGTATTAAAACACAAAATATCTCAAGTCTTAAATTATCTGATGACAGTCACACCAGATCAACAGTGATTTCAGTAATCCAGACACTTACTTTAGGAAAGTAAATCCTCCTAAATGTGTCTGGCATATGTAATAAATTTTTTATGATCAAAGTTTTTTCTTTTTCTCCCTCTGTAAATTCTTAAATAATTCTCTAGAATTAGTTTTAGGCATCTACCTGACTACACATGTATGGTGCTTATGTGATAAGACTGTAAATTTAAAACACAAGTGACATCTGATGGGAACTGGGTGCTTTATTCTGTGAAGGCTTCTTGGGAAAACCTATCTTTTTTCTGTAAAAAAAGTGATTCTGTGATTTCCAGTACTTTGCAAAGATATATACATAACTTACACAAGTTTTCTTTTAAAAAATAAACTACAATTATATTTTTTAAAAAGCCTATGATTTAAAATATTTGCCAGAGAATGTTCCAGAAGAATTCCTGAAAAAAGAAAAGAAGCTGGTGTTTGAGACATGATATTCATTCATAGTCCAGATTGCTATTCACTTTGGGTGTATGATGGAGTGAATACCTGTTTCCATTCTTTAACAGCCAGATTCACAGTCTGAGAAGTTCTCAGGGACTTTTGAACAGACTCATGTGGAAGTACATGAAAATGTATTTAGAGTACACGAGTAACTGATGTCTTGGTGTAACACCAAAGTGGAGCACCAGTATAGCATAATTTGTGGAATGGTCTCAAAAATGTTAGCATTTTCTTACTGCAATTGTTTCATTCTCTTTTGCTCTAGGCACCTTTCTTTGCAATCTAAACAAAACTGCCAGGGATTGGGTTGAATCAACTAGCTGCTAATATTTTAATCCTTTTGCAGCTCATTGACCATAGCTGAACTAAGCGCTGGTCAAGTGCCATGTCACTAGTTCAATGGAATTCAGACTTTGGCACTCTGAAAAAAGGCAACAGATGTGCTTTAATGATTATCTAATAACTTGTATTTTTTTTCGGTTTGCTGTGCTAATGTAATCTAATCTCATTGACCCAACAGACAAAACCGTAACAGTAAGAACATTAATGGCAAGACAAAGGACCTGAACAATACCACACTTTGGCAAAAGTCCAGAAATCAAAGCACTGCAGAATGTACTGGGAGCAACAGACAGGTTGACTTCCATTCCATGAAATGTTAAAAATATTAGATATACAATCTGTGAATTAACTGTGGAAATATGAATTCAACATGCTTTCAGATAAACATCCTGAAATATCACTGCTTTTCCTGGAATGGAGAAAGACCATAAGTAAAATTTCTATTATGAATCAGTAAAAATTCCAGATGTCTAGATCCAAAATGTCAAATTTAGTGCCTGACTGTTTCATTACAGTCAGTGGAGGTGTATGAAAGATTAATTCAGTTTATGATGCCTGATTTTATATATAACATTAAAATACTTCAGGCAGCAATGCAGTTTAAGAGTCTTGACTTGCATTTTTCACTTCATGTTCAATGACTGTCAGATCATGTATGGAGCAGTTCAGAAAAGAGATTAACAAAATAACATTTAAATAAAACTAGGACTACTGTTTAAGGTATACATTTAGGGATTTCCAAATCAAGTGGACTTGAAATTTGTCATCCTCTCTCAAATGCATCTGGATGTTGTGGCAGTTGGCTTCACTGGTCATTACCAATCACACTGTGAGGACTGCTGCTCAGATGCACTGACTGGGAACAACTGCTGATTTCATTTGGGATTTTAATGGGAGTGAAAGATCTAAATGCTTTTGTGGACCTGGTGCAAAAATACCAGATTTTGTCTGGAAATCTTTGTAGCACCATACACAACTGTAAACAAACACTTTCAGAACTGTCCCTTGTGCTGTCACTGCTATACTAGACCTTGTGCTATACAGTAAAAATCTTGTTTATGAGAAACGTAGAGAGCTTTGAAAGAGAAAAGACAAGCAGCTCTCTAAATGCTGGCTTTCACTCATGGGCCATATGGCTGACATTTGTAATATATTCTTTTAATTTTTTTTTTTATTATTATTTATTTGTAATATTCTTTATTTGTCTCAAAATGTCCTAAACTGCTGTGGAGCTCATCTGTTCTCTCAGTAATTCCTGGCTTAGTTTAGCAATGATATTTTTAAATTATATTGCTAAACAAGATGATGAAATGTTTTCTTCAGCCTTATGTAGCTTAATCTTAATCACGATGGACTGTATGGCATTAAGCAATAACAACAACCTGAGAATTAAATCTAAGGACATACATCTGGGCTAAAGGATTGGAGGCCCTATATGAATCAAAAACTCTTCAAGTCTATTGATCTTCAGGGCTCATACTCTGTATGTATACTTCCATGGAGGGCCATTTTCATAGTGATACCTCCTTCCTGGATGTATTTCTTTTGCCTTATCCAGGCTGAATTGATCTAGCTATCTCTGGAAACTACTCTTATGTAGGCACTGTGATATCCTATTTATATCACTGGTGACATTAATGGCAAATGGGACACATTAGTAGCATCACAAGTGAGTTGTCACATGTTGAGGCCATGACTTCTCTCTATCTCTCCAGATGACAGCAAGTAAATATTTTGAGGTAGGGGACTTAGATAGAAGTCTTTGATCTTCCTGTGTGCCCTGCAGAAGCTTCTGGACTCTAGCAGAAACAAGCAGACATCAGTCATGCAAATATACAGCTGTCAGAGGAAGCCATGTCACCTATAATTGGCAGCACCGTTCTTTGATTGCTGAAATTTTGCTAAGAAGACAAAAATTATCATTGTATCTTCTGCAGGCTTCAAGCCTGTGAAAGGGATAGGGGAATTAAACTTACTGGCAACTCTGAGCATTTTTATTGACTGTGGTTGTCAAAGGGGACTGACCGAAAGATCAGAGATGACCTGATTGACCGGATGTAGGTTGTTGTTTTAGTTTTAGCTTCTGTGAATCCTATGTGCTTTTGGAGTCACCAGAGATAAGAGGAGGAAAACGCACAGGAGGGAAATGACCTACCTTGTTGGTCATAACAATCACTCTGGCAGGGAGTTTTGTTGATGTGAAGTTAGAAACCTTTAACCCCATTCAGCAAAGTTTTGGCCCATGGAATTTAATAGAAATTCTGTGTCACTAACTAGAGTAGGAAACATTAGTGGTAACTGCTGCAGATGAAGCTATATGTTCCTCTTTCTGTATTTCCAAGTGACAAATCCAGCTTCCCAGGCACCCTGTAATCAGTCAGTAAGAGATTATTCAGGGAAAGTTTCTGACCCAGAGGCCTGTGCATACAGCCAGACTGTTAGAAATCCACAATGGTTCTGCTGGCAATGGATGAATTCAGCTATGGGACTGAGCTCCAGGTTAGGGCTGGGGATGCCTCGTTCAGGTCTTGGTGGCCTGCAATGCACATAAACTTTGGCAAATAATTTAACCTCTGAAAGTATCCATTCCTCAAGCGGTGAAATTTAAGTGCTTCCCGGCATTGTCGAGTTTCTTGTTGAACACTATTTAGGTAATTATCTAAATTGTCCAGAATTTATGTAAAAATAGATATGAACAGGCATATCAGTCTTTTCTAACTAGCTCCATAATCTCTGTGTGGCTTAAGTTTCTATCATCAGCTAGCAATGGGCAGGCAGCTCCAAACATTAGGGCAGACACAAGACTTTTAAAATTTCATTGCATTTTGGAGAAAGAAATTATTTACTATGCCTAAACTATCATGGTCATACAGCAATAAAACATCCTTTGCTCTAAATTTGATCCTTGAAGGTATCGCTGGCTCCTGGAGCGTTGGGTTTGTTTTAGCAAATTCTCTTTATGTTTTTCTGTCAACTTCTATTTTTCCTGTCAATGTCCAGTTTCCCATCGCTCCATCTCCTGTGGCTTTGAAGCTTATCCCTGATAAAAGACAGCACTTATGTCAAAATACACTAATGTCATTTTGACACACAAGTGCACAGCCTGGAAGCCATTTCACTTGGCAGTATTATCTCCTTTGGCAGCCTCACCACAGCTGAGTTGAGCTGCTGGGCACTCATGTGTATTTGTCCCACTCTTTTTGTCAGAGGTAAACCCTTGGGACTTTCATCAGCTCGCATGAAATAAACACCAATGCAAATGAAAAAACATGCTAGTCTGAGACTGTTTTCTGGGAAACAGTTTCTTGTTAGTTTTAGGGGTTTAATTCAGGGCACCAGGGTAATCCAGGGAAATGAGTAACAATGTCAGACACAGCATTTGCTCCTTTCCTTCCTTTTCTTCTACTAAAGAAACATGGTTTTAGTCAATGAAGGCAATAAACAATTTAGAATTACCGCAGATCATCTCCTTGGTGTTTCTGAATAGCTCTGTTGTGCTCCTGACTGCAGCTCATTTCTTTACTAACGACTCTATAGGAGACCTGTATTAATAACAACAAATTTTTTCCTTCAAGAGAAGAATGAAAAATGATCTTGTGACTGGATTTTGCATCTAGATCCTCCCTTACAGATCTGATAGGAGGAGCCAAAAATTCTCATACTGTCAGATACATAAAGTGTAAGTTACAGGCCCTGCAGTTCAATGTAAGTTTTCAAATATTAAGAAATAGCTAAGCATTTGTATGCACCTACAAAGTGACAGCATCGCCACTCGAGCTGTTTTTCAAAGGAAGTATGTGCTTACACCCTGTACTCAGGCCATTTTTATTTGTCTTTCATACCTATATTTCATATAGATTTCTTAAGTGCTAAGTGGCAAGTGACACATTGCATGTGTTTTTGAAAAATTTCCTGTATTTTCCTATGGTTTTGTTTTAATCCATCACAAAATGGAAATAATGCTTTCCTTCTTCTACAACTGTCTGTGGTCTGTTTAGCCAGTAGTTCTTTGGGACATGATGCCCCTCAGTGAAACGGGATGTTCCTTACCTGGCACTGCCCTGGTTTCCCAAGGGCAGGCTGGCTAGTTACTTTGATCTGATCTTTCTCACATAATGCTAAAACTTGGATTCCTCATTTTCTCATGCCTCACTTGAGATACTGAGTTCTGTGGAAAAACAAAGCACTCACAGACATAACTAAAGATAACCAGCATTCCACTTTAAAATACATACGCTACATGATACTTATACTCTAAAAAAATCACATCTTAAGGGTCTCACACTGAGTACCTACAGTCAGTGAATATTATTGATATTGACCTCTTTGTCTCAGTTGTAAGCTATAAAATGACAGTATAACACCACTTTGTCACCTCACAAAGACGTGAATATACACATATTCATGTTTGTGTTGCACTTAGCTATTGTAGTGATAAGCACCCTAAAAATGCATGAGGAGTTTGCATCAGACTTTGAATAGTAATGCAGTTAAGACTTCAGTGAACACTGTTGAGAAAACATTATACAACTACAGAGTTAGTTTTAAAGTGGATAATCTTTTTGCATATTGAATGAATTAAATGTAGGGGAAATTGAGTTGTGTAACAAAATTAAAAAGAAGGAAGACTATTTTTGTTTACATCTTTCAGATCTTAAATAAGAGTCAGAAACTTGAGTTCCCAGATACTCCAAAAGTAAATATTTACAGCAAATGCTAGAGGCAGTGTTTTAACCTACTTCATAGCACAGTAATGAATTGTTCATAAAAAATTATTGCTTTCCATTAGGATTAGAACTAGGATTAAGGTTTAATTTTTTTTTTTTTTTAATTCAACATGAATTACAGAGTCAATATGAAGCACCTTGCTGAGTTTGCATCAAGATATGAGGAATGCATAAAAGGACAAAACAACTAGAATCAAATCTCAGCTAGTAGATAGCTAGAGAAGTAGAGAAGTTGCTGTTAACTTCCCTAAAGTTAGAATTCATTCCTTAGTGTGTATTACAAATACAGAATATGCATTATATGACAAGGTTGCATGTTCTAATATTCACACTAAAAAAGGACAACCAAGACATCAGGCCTTCTTTACGAAAAGGCAGCGTGGCTAAAAACCATGAAAATGAAATCAAGGCTTAAAATTATAATCAAATAGCTTTCCATCGAAAGATAGAGTACTTCCATAATTAGGACAAAACCAGCAATAACTAACAATGTGACAAAGTGTCACATTACTCAGAATGTATTAACTCAGAGCCATTAAGAGAACAAATCTCTCACTGCCACACAGAATTGTGATGGAATTTTTCATAAAAACTCTTTTCTTTTTGGATTTAGATCAGTACTTTGTTCGGTGATTCTTGGTATTTCATGCATCATAATATCTCTAGAAAGAAGAAGGAAGATCCTTGTCTCTCTGAGAGCTCAAAGCAAGTGACAGAAATAAGAAAACAGTTGCAATATCTCAATACAGCATTGTTTTTATGGCAATTTATTTTAAAACATGACAGAGAATTGCAAAGCCCTCATCACGTTCTCAAGCTGTGCCCCATGCCTGGCTCTCTGCCTCACCTTCATCTACATCAAATAATGTGTGAATTTGTACTAGAAAATATTTAGAGCAGTGAATCAACACATTTACAGAACAGAAACAAAATCTTTCACACTTATTCTGAGATGTTTTTGCACACTGGAAATTAGTTAAGAAGTCTGTTTCTAATTTTAACTCCTAACACAAATTTGGAAGATAGGACTGGGTGCTGGGTGGTAGATATGTATTTATACCTACCACTGGCAAATTAAACAGACACAGAGGTCATAACTTTATTGGCACATTGGCAGATAACAAAGTCTACAAGGTTTTCCACCTCTGGAATACTTTATATTACAATTCACTCAATTATATGTGCCAATATCCTTCAGAAATTTACTATGAAGATGATTTTTCAGAGAATTGGAGCATTGGAGTTACTGCAATACTTCCCTAGATTAGTGAGCTTTCATTCATGTAGGTAGGTATCTTCCAGTATTTCAGAAAACAGTGTGAGTGCAAGGGAGGACTGTAAAATTCAAAGTGCTGGGAGTTTACTTAGTCTTGAGCCTAGCTAGTATTATAGCAAATTATACTAGATGAACAATGAAGATTATTTTAGAGATTAGGCTGAGGTAACCATATAATGCTTTTGATACTTAAAAGACACCAACATTAAACTTCTAATTAGAAAACATTCTTTCTTGGATGAATACTCATCTCACAAGTTTGAATGCTCAACACTGGAATGTTTTAAAACAAGGGAGAGAGAATGAGGGCTTTTACATCTTCTTCAGGTTATCTCTAGTAAAAGAAGAGAAATAGGGAAAACAGTTTTAACCAGAATTCTGTTTTGGGTGTCACATTTCTTATAAAAGAAGAATATTTAGACTGCTTTTTTTTTCCCCAAAGGGTCAAAGAGAAAGAATATTTTCAATTTTCCCCAATAAAGACAAAATCTACTATTTGCTTTGCAAAAAGGAACTCAGGATGCACACTGACATACCATCTTTGTTATTTAAGAAAGTGGTTGTGAAAAGAAAATCCCCTACTTGGTATTTCCCTCCACCCTTTCTTAAAATAAAGAGCAAAAACTTGAGCAATCAGTCTGGAGCAAAACAGAGGGGTGAAGGAGAGATACCTGCTTCCTCTTTTCCTGCAAATAGTTTAGTTCAGACTCAGCAGACTGAAAGACAGGAAAAAACTGAGAGGAAGGTGTGTCTGCCAGTATGAAGGCCAACATAAGAAGTAAGAGGACATAGCCATATGCTGCAGCAGTAGCACAAAGCCTCACAGTTGAGTGGCATCTTGCAGGGGAACTTGCATAAAATACGCAAAGCCGGTTAAACCAGAGCGCAGGGAGGTCTGCTTCTTATGCCGCACTGGTTGTTACAACAGCTGGCTAAATTCAACTGCAATTGTAGTGGACAGCAGCAGTTGGGGGCCTTGCTTGTTGTCTGACCATGAGGGACTGCTACTATAACCTGTCATCACTCATCTAATGAGCTTGAAACAAGAGCAAAGACTCCTTGGCTGTACTACGCTATCTTTAGAAGAGGTGGCATGAACCCACAACTGCTGTGTGCGACGGGCCCAGTTGGAGCTGAGCTCTGGGTACTGATGACAGAGTGTCGGGATCAATTCGCACGCTTAATCCAGGCTCAAGTGGGCAGGCTCTGCTGATTGCCCATATACAAGCACACATGTGCTTTTCCTAGTTTAAGCTCTAAAAGTACTTGTAAGTCTCTGAAGCTCTGGTATTCAAACCAGAGTAAAACATCTTGTATCTTGACTTTGGAAGCCTGTCCTTTGTATGGCCAGTTTTCTTCTTTTATTAATTGCTCACTTTCACTGTAGAATAAAACTCAAGACTAAACAAAGTATGTTTATAAATGCTGTGGGTTGACCTCAACTATGCATGGATCAACTAAGAATAAACATATTACAGTATCAACAACTGCATAATGATTTAAGAATATAAAGTCCTGAGCAATAAAAAACACTGAACAACATCCATATCCTTATCTCCAGTCATAGACTCCTAATATATCAGCTAGATTTTTGTTGCTAGATTTTTTCATCACAACAGTGATTGCAGTTTGGCAGTTTTGATCAATGCCTGTCTTGCTATTTGTTTCTCTGCCATGGTGCCTGGGTGATAAGCCAGGTTTCAGGGTTACCTGAGGATTTATAAACAGACTCCAGAATATGACTAGGATGTTAGTTTGCTACAGAAACAGGGAACCAAAGGATGTCGAGTAATTTTTTGAGAAGGAAGGGGACAATAATTTTAAATCAGAGAAATTATCCTTAAAGTTTCTAATTCAGAGGTTTCCTTAGTTCATTTGCCTGGTGAACAATTCAGGCTCAGAACATTCCTGGTTCTGGAAGTTGACAAAACAAGAGGAAAACCTTTTTAGCTCCTTATGATTCAGCAGCAAGAGTTCTGCCTGCTCTTCAGCTGGCTCATGTGCAGAACTGGTTTCCATGCCGACTAATGAGTCCTCTTCATTAATTGTGGACAGCTGGCTGCAAACTCCAATTAGGCCCCATCCTTGCAACTGTGTGTGCATGTGTATGACTTTAAACACGTGAATGTGCTAGTCACACGCTTACAGTTAGCTGTGAGTGTACATTCTCGGAGGATTAGTCTCCCTTCTGGGCATAGCAAAGCTTTCAGGTGCTGTGCCGGCTCGGATGAGGGCTGTCTCTGCCATGAGGGCCATCCTGGCCAGGGCACGGTGTGATCTGACCTCAGGCTTGAAGAGATGGGCAGGGTGGAGGCAGGGATAGCATTTTCCTTGGCAGAAGACAGGGTTGTTGGCTTCACAAGTTCTGTGTTCACTTACCCATTTCAAACAAGCCAAGGGATATGGCAGTAAAAACAGCAGGGGAAAATAACTGTGTATTATTCATATCTAAGCATATTTAGCTTCAGGCTCTCACTGAACCTCAGCATGAGTTATTACCCGCTGAATCAAGCCTTAGGCTAGTTTAATTATAGGAACATCTTATTAAAAGGGAAGGAAATGAGAAAGAAAATTAAGACAATATTCCTGGAGTACCATCTGTGTGAGTATCTGGAGCTCATTACAGGTTTCAGATCTTACAATTAGCTATCACAAATGAATCACCCCTTCGTATCTAGGAATAATCTTTAGCTCCAATGATGTTCATTCAGATATGTTCTCCAGAGTTAGGATACAAGTTTTGCAAGGTTTGATTTGGTATCTTTAAAGTAAAAAAGAGTTACATTTTAAATTTGTTCATGCATAAATTTCAGGACTAGAAAAAATGTGGTCACAGAGATCTTCATGATGAGTTTTAAAACAGAGATCCTGCAGACACATCCTGGATCTTCATGAACTGAAGGTGTTTTAACAAAGGTGACTGTTTAGGGAGGGCTCTACTACTATTTCTCACCTCACACTCCTGTACAATGTGGCATTCTCTGGGGGGGGGGGGGCTTGGAGTGGTGGAAATCCCCTCCTGTAACTATCTGATAACAGTAAATGAAAGATGGCTCAAGCACCAAACTCAGACCGTGCTTCATGGTGCCAGAAAACCCAAAGTTTAAGTATACTCCTGACAAGGAGATAGGTTTGTCCCAGTGTTAAGCAACTAGCTCCAAAATCTGGATTTAGAATATTGTTTCTTCTAGAAAGTTCATAGGTGTTTGAGTCCCTAATTTCATTTCCGACCTATCTTATTCTCTTTTCGGAAGTAACATGACTGTGGTGGCATGGTAGCAGAGAATGGTAACACTGCTGCTAAAGTTGATGTTTCCTTTGCTTTGTTTCTAAAGTAAGGATAAAATCTCAAAAAGTTTAACCCATGGATGAAACTACTGACTTTTTAAGCAAATAATTTAAATTTTTTTTTTCACTGACCACAAGAAAGCTAATGGATGCCAAGCTCTTTTGAAAAACAAGCCATTAAGTAAATGCTTAACATTATTTTGGTTTGATTATAGTGGCATTTTTATATAAAACTAGGGAAAACTTAGAAGACAGCTAAGAATGCAGTCTCACAATCCTTGTATAGCTGAGTATTATTTACTTATGATGCTGGAGTCATCTTGCAGTGTATATTAAAGTCCATGACTACATGGCACTGAATGGCCATCCTTGGAGCAGCCCTCCGTTCCCTACACAGTGCCTGGCAGGCAGCCGTGGCAGGGCTGCTGCCCCCTGCTATGCTTCCCCTGCTCCTGAGGCTGGCTGCTCACATTCCCAAAATGAAAAGTAGGGCTCTTCCAGCCTCAGGGCAACCTCTGCTCTGCCCACCATGCTTAGTAATCATCCTTGTCTATGCTGCTTAGAAGACAATCCTGACTCATGTATAATATTTTTAATATTTCCAAGCATTCCCTTTTCTCCACAGCAGCGTTTGTTTGTTGGGTATTTTTTTCCTTATCATATTTACTAGATAGGTTATAACAATGCCTGCAGAGAGAAATCTGACTTTTTCTGAGCCCATTATGTCTTTCCTTTCTCTGAGCTGTCACTCCTTAGCAATGAATCACCAACAAACTCCGATTTCCCAATGTAATTTTGTAGCTTATGTACATCTTAATAGGAAGCCCAATGCCCAGTGGCTTCCTTTCCCTCATCAAATGTCAGGCAACAGAGGACAATACCCTCAAGTAAATGGAATTTGGGGCACTGCTTTTGCGCTTCTGTACGCCAAGGCTCTGTAAGTTCTCTTTTTCAAGTTTTTTGTTGCCCAAAGTCCCATTGCCTTGGGAAGCTGCTAGTTTTTTGGTGGGTTAGGTGGAGTAAGCCTCATGTGGCTCTCATCTGAGAACAATGTCACCTACAAGGGTGAAGGCATCATCCTGACCTCATAGGTACCTTGTACCTCATCTCCCATGGGTGCTGGAAGGCTCCCATTAGCTTCCTCTGCTGAAGTAGTAGAGGGGCTTTAAACCAGGTAAAAGAAAACAGTACGAAGGATTAGTAACCCAGGCACATGTTCACATGTTGAGGAGGACTGCAAGAGAGAAACCTTTCTTTACATACCAAATTCATCCTGCCAGGTGAAGTGCAGGGAAGGGCAAGAAGGAGCAGCTCTGCATGCCGTGCAGTAGGGCTCCTGCAATATGGTTCCTTTGTATACGTGGGCACACACCGCTGCAACCACAGCACACAAACTTCTCTGCATGCAAGCACAGAAAAGAGGACATAGAGTAAATTCTGCAGGATTTGTTTACTGAATTCTCCTTTCTTGCCCTTCACTTGGACTAAAGAAATACACTGAATCATCCCAGTTTGACAGCCGTCAGTGTTTTTAACGATGAAGAAGATGTCAATTTAAAGAACCGTAGACTGCAGAACAAATTGACTTGAGGCTGGCCATATGCAGATTGAGTTCAGCTAGAAATGACTGGAGACCACTGTGATGGAGATCTAGTCAGAAGGAATGTGTATAGCAAAGAAATCAACTCGCAAGGAAAATGTACACAAAGGCCAACGTTAACTTCATGTAAGAAACCTACATTTCACTGAAATATGTCTAGGCTGCCATCTGGTGACAGTAGGAAGAATCTGGGTACCAAGAATAATGCTATGCTAATCACTAAATTCAGTAACAAGGTTTTCTGCAGATCGTAATTTCTGTGGAGACAGTAATTATTAAACTATATCCATCTTCTGTGCACAGAAAACAGAATAAGTTATGAGGAAGCATTTTGACACAGCAGAAACAGGTGCGGCAGTGGCTGGAATGTTTGTTGCCACAATAACTGATTTCAAATTATTAGAAAGTGAGTCCATTTATCATCTCTTTGTCCAATATTTTATGAATATCTCTTAGAGAAAGATAAATTTGGTCTCATAAAATTGCTATAATTTCGACACTGACTTAATCTTTAGTTGGAATTGAAATGAGAAAGTTTTCTTATCTGAAATGTAGAAACAATTTATTTGAAAATTTTCATCTGTTGTTTCAAATCAACACTTCAACATAAACTTTATTTTCCTAAATTTACAGAAAAAAAAGTTTAAAAATGACAAAAAATGATCTTTCACTTTGAAATACTAATTTGGAATCAAGATATTTGTTTCTTATTAGAAAATAATTTCCCAACTTGTCATATTTTAGTTGGAAAAATAGTCAGAGATTTTTTGAAAAATCTTCCTAACAAGAAACTTATATTTACTACAATTAGTGGAGCTTGTTACAGTCAGAGGAAACTGATTTCCCTGTTGGATGTTCACATGTCCCAAATTTTTTTTTAATGTGTGTGTAATACAGGGTCCCCTCAGGACTTTTTTTTCATCTACCAGTGATTAATAAGAAATTGGGGCTGAACAGGTGCAAAAAATACACTAGAATTTTCAGAGGGCTAAAGCAGGAAGGCATCAGAGAAATTAAACATGAACTGCAATGTGAATGACTTTATGTTTGTGTCGTCTTTGGCCTAGATTTTAAATCCTGCATGCATATGCATACAAACACACTGATATATGCACCCAAGAGTGCTATAGATTAACAAGTTAATTTTCTATGAGTATTCAAAGGACATTTTGCAGATAAGCGTGACATGATTTTGCATTCGTGTTAGAAATAATGAAAATGTTTCTGCAGCTCATTCTATTGTCTACTACAACATATACATGTGTCAATTCACAGTGTAATTGTAGGGGGGTGTAAAATGGCTTTTCTTTGCAGAGAACAGAAAATCAATGGGATACAATCACGGATTGCCAATATGTGCCTTACTGGTAATCATGACAATTACAGTGCACAGTAGGGTCCCAGGAAACATCTGGCCAAGGTTTGACCAACTACAGAATATTTGTGTTTGTGCTTAGAATCAATTCAGAATAACATGCCCTGCAAAAATCATGTTCTAATACTTCCAACTGAACGTGCATGAAAACAATCCTGTTTCTCATTCTTTGAAAGATATTGTAGTTTCATGGTAAGGTTTGGTTTTGCCCTAGAATGAAAACAGATCCAGAAGAATTATTTTTAAGGGAGGAACAAAGAAAGAAACCCAGAACAACATAAGCCCAGCATCCAGTGCACTTGCTTCTCCAAATTAGGCCAAATGGGGAACTGAAATTGAATTATATGAATACAAACCTACCCACAGTATTCCAACCAGATAGGCTTCTGTCTTTTTAATCAGAAATTTCATCCCCATCCTGAGAAATTTCTCCTAAAGAAAGTTCCTGCTGAAATTAGAGTTTCTGCTTCGCTGAAAAGTATTTTCCAAAAAGTTAACTTGCAAGGCTTTTTTTTTGTTTTGCTGCATTACTTTCTTAAGGATTATTAATTTCTCTGTACAGCATCATTCATAACCTCACTGCCCTTTTAGGTAAAGGTGTTTTATAAACATGATTGTGACTATGGTCATGATACTACAGAGACTAGAATGAAAAACCTGTCAACTATGAGGGAAAGTGCAATAAAAGTACAGACTAAAAACGTGGCCATTTTTTTGTAAGCCTCCATCATTTCAAGAGAGAGATTAGGAGGAGGAGAACGAAGTAGCTTTATAAGTGTTTAAAGGACAGCATGGGAAGAAGTAGGACAAATTAAATTTTGAAAATGTAACGAGTTTGCAGTGGGAGGCTGATATCATGGGTTGAAAAGTCAGAGGTGATTAGAGATGATGCTTTGGAACAGTTTCAGCCAAACGCATTTCCATTAAAGTATGTTTTTTTTAACTGGACTCAAATATTTCATATCAGAAAAAAAAAAAAAAAATCTAATGACATTTCCCAGGGAAAGTTTCATCAGAAAGTGTGAAAAAGATGAAGAGAGAGAATGCATAGACATACTCAACTTCATCCCGGTTCAGAAGAAAATTAACTTTTTAGTCTCAAAATCTCCATGATGTTGACTTTGCCTACTTGTATTTCAAAAGAAAACAGAGATCAGCAAGGTGGGATTCTGAAAGGGTTTCATGGTGAAGACAAGTCTTTTTTGTTTGATATAGCAGAGACATGGAATTGTTCAAAGAGAGGGGGGGCATGGTCAAAACAGTAAGACAGGGAGAGCTTTGTAGTAATGCTCAGGACGGCAATGGAAAAGGAAAGTCATGTCAGGGCAAAAACGAAAACTGTTGAGGCAATTGCAGAGTGAAACTTATGCACATTAAAATATACCCAGCGGAACACTCTAAATTTAAAATATGCATCACCAACTAGTACAGTAAAATGTATAATAAAATATACATTAAATCCTCTCTGTAGTAAACCCTGTTATATATTACTGTATTAAGTACACCTGTTAAAATCCTTGTTTGTCAAGGGAAAGGACAACAGGAATAAACAGATAATAGATTAATAAGAATAAAGTATTTTGACTATTCCTGCATTTTTCTCTCATCATGCTGTAGTTATTTTGATGAGCTGTCAGGGTTTATCAAGATATTCTTGAAGCCCATATTCAGGCTAGATGTCCACTTGTGCAGATGGGAGTTGTGAACACAAAGTCCCGTGATTTTGTACTATTTCACTGTGCTTTGAGTGGCAGGAGAGGAGTGAGTTTTTCCCCAGCTATGTGTCATCTTCCACTTCAAAAATAATGAGAAGTTGTCCCTAGTCTTCTGGAGGCAGAGGGTCTGCTTCCTTATCAGATGACTTTAGGCCCAGATTCTCCAAATATTTGTGCTTATATCTCATCCAGATTGCTCTGAAGAAAAATGTCTGCTCATGACAAGTTGGCAAAGCAAAATAAAGAGCATGAAGTTGTTTGCATACTAGAGCACTGTTGCTCCCCATATTTGACTTATGAGCTCTCTTCTGAAATTATCAGTGCCTTAGGCTGCTCCAGGAAATACTAAAGGAGAATTTTGCATTTAGTAAAGACAAATTATGTGATTGGAAATACCAACATTTCCCAGTGAGCACTCTGAGAAAAATGACTGGAATACCGTTTCAATATTATGAAACTACCAAAATATGCTCCTTTTATTTAGTTTATTTCACATTCTGACTATTTAAGGATCTCAGTATTAAACCAAAGAGTCCCCATTGGTTACTCCCATTTTCTTGAATGAGATTACCTTCATATAGCTGAATAAATGCTTATTTATCTTCCAGGATGCTTAAGGCAGTCAGAGGCTGCAACAGGTAAATCCTTTATACATCAGATATTTCCATTACATTAATGAAGGTGGGTGAGGTAATACTAAACAGTGGAACAAGAGAAAAAGTAAAGGGCTAGAGTGTAAAATTGATGTATGAAGCTATACCATATCAAGTCTTTTTTTCATCAAGAGTTAGCATTTTTATGTCTTAAAGCTATGGTACAATGAATTATTATTCTTTTGCATTTACATCTAGCGCCAACTTTTTGAAGTGTTTATAACTGCAGTCTACTCTCTAGCCATCATCTGTAATTTTAAAATTTTTGTTTGTTAAGCTGTTCTGTGCCATTTTTTTCAGAAGAGGATTTTGCCTTCATGTATCTAAACCAGAAACCTGAAGTGTGAATCAAGGACCTGGGGCAGGAAAAGTGTGTAGCTTGAAACAGACTTTAAGTCTTTTATTTCCCATTTGACTTCCCAGAAAGATTTGCCTCTTTCGTGGCCTCTGACAACAACAGCCTACTCTATTAAATGTAGATATCCAGAATTTGGTTTCTGTAGAAATCCATTTCATTTATTTACACCACCCATTCACTGTGCTATTTCAAGAGCTAGAGCCAGCAGACAAGGCAACTCGGTTGAAAGTTAGGGTTTGTTCTCAGTTAGTTATCAATCTGGTGACAAAAAAAGAATCTTATGCCAGGGTGGAGTCCCTTCTTGCCTTAGACTCTGAGCATTAACTTCAGGGCTGCTTTCTATAGGTAGAGTCATCATTTAAGATGGAGTTCTTCCTAGAAACAAGACTACCAATGTTAAATTTTGATGAGCATTTTTTTTTACCAGATTGTTTTAATCATGCCTAAAGCGCCACTACTGTAGGGATAGTATTGTCTATGTGTGCTCGATAAATGGAATAAAAAAACCAAAAAACCAAAAAGACATCTTATATTCCAGCTTTCTACTGGAGTATAAGATGCAACAAAAGAGAAGATGCCAATGAGCAGACTGGGGAATGTATCTGTCAAATACCAATGACAAAGCTATGTAAAAGACCTAATCACAGATATTTTATGGCGTAGGAGGAGGAGATATCTCTGGAAATCTCTGAAGAGTAAGGAACAGTTGTGGAAAAATGGAAATTAAAAAAATGAATGGGACAATTTCATTTATGACAGTCAAGGACATCTCTGTAAAACATAGATCCACAGCTAATCTGAGAAAAATTGCTATGCTCAGTAAGAAGCTCTGGTGTCACTTCAAAGACAGAGATTCTGGGGTAAATTGAACGAGGAGGAATAGTAAAGATATCAAGGGAGAGACATGAGCAAGTCCAGGCTTATGAATTTACCAAGGATTTTGAATAGATAAAGGTTGACAGGATAGTATCTGCCAAGAGCAGAGCTGGCCAAACTAGGTTTAATTATTACTAAGCTTTTGTTTAAATTAGTGTCTAAACCAAAAGATAAACAGAAATATAGGGGAAAAAAATCTGGTAATGTTTTCACAGTATTTTTAGTTGGTACTTTTATTAATCTTCCTATTGAAAGTGTTACAAAAGTACTAAAAAAGTTGGCCTTCATGGGTAACCTGTCCTTCAGCACTGAAAAGGGCTGGAAATTATTTTGGCCATTGTTTTGACAGTAAATATTTTATTTTTTTGAGTATATTCCACTTCAAATCTGAAAATTGCAGAAAAATATCAACATTTGAAATGGCTGTGAGATTTCAAAATATACATGGATGATTCATCCCAGTTCAGAAAGGTGTCAAAGCAAAGAACCTGCCCTGGGAAGTTCAGCCACGAAGGACTTAGATTGCCCTTTGGGTGTAACTTTTTGGACTGGTTAGACTAGGAATTTAAGGTGAATAGGTTCCAGATGTAACTGACTCAGTTAAAGGCTTTTGGTTTCTGAGCTGTATCAGTACAGGGCTCTCAGACATCATGAAAAGGTCTAAGTCAAAAATAATGCTCAGGGTGTTGTCCTCAGCAACTGAAATCACATTGCTGTTGTTCCTAAGGTTGAGAAAAGAAAATAGGAAAGATTATTGGACAACCCCATGCTTTGGAATGGGATTCCCTAGAGAATAAAGCTGGTTAAAAAACAACAGATACATTACTTAAGTAGTGATCAGAATTTTTTAGGTGTGATGGCTTGAATGAATGTTTTTCTAATAACTACACATATTTAGATACATAAATACAGAATGGAGAAAGAATAGTCAAGAGCTGATCTTCGTGAGATTCTCCTTAATTCTTGCATCAAGAAGGAGCAAAGAATTAACAAGGAGGGAGACTAGCCAGGAGAGGGCAGAATCATAAAAGCTAAGGGAGAAGATCCGAGAGTAAAGTTGATGGTCAACAGTGTAAATCGCAGGAAAATGGAGAGGGAATTTGGAGTTCCAGCTTCGTGCAGGATGAGCCTTGCAAAGTGCTCTAACGGAAAGGGAATGATGAGCAGGGAGGAAGTCCCAGTCGCAACTGGAGCTTGCACATTCACTCAACTGACACATGATGCAGATTAATGGGACTTTGTCGACCTACTTCCTTAATCTTGGTAAATGTAAGACTTCAGCACAGTGGCTTTTCTTTTTTTTTTTTAAACAGGATGCAATTTAAGACAAGAATGTTCCCTCAAAAGTAAATAAACATGAAACGGATAGGATATTATGTTCTATTAACACTAATCACAGCCTTTTCTGATTGTTGAATTTTTTGGACACCAGATTCCTGGCAGGGCTGTTCTCGCTCGCTCTCTCTTTGTCTTTTTTTGGCTCAATGAGATTTAAAATCAATTATATTTATTGTGCATCATTCAGGGAGAAATATACTTCTTCAAGCCTTGTATATCTTGAAAGTAATTTGAATTTGCATTATTACACAAGCCTTGCTGTTTTCATTTTCCAGTTGACTGATTTTATTTCATTATAAATACACACAATTGAAATGGTGCCCATTTAGTCAGTATGACTTAGCCTGATGCACTGTTGTCTTTAATTTATTAGAAATCCCACCTGACATAAAAAAACGCAGGTACAAGTAGCCTATTTTTTCACTGACTTTCTTCAAAATGATCATTGAATTTATTTCCAGTCCCTGAGACTTTATATTTGAAAACAGGCAGAGTGTGTATGAAAAAAACATATAGAATTCATGCATTTGAGAAAACAAATGCCGATGGAAAACAAATTCCCTTTGTCTGCTTGGTCAAAGAATGAGACTGTCTCTATGCAGGCAACATTTCCTCAGCTACTACTGTTGTGCCCTGCTCCCTCACATTATGGCAGTTGAAGGGATATCTCCCCTCCCCGTTTCATTATACATTTGCAGGTATAAGTACATTTTGGACCTCACTTGATACCAGAGAGTGTTCTAAATGACTGAATTAAGTATGAACTAGGCAGGTCAAACTCTTGTGGAAATCTATCTTTGTGATGTGAGTACTGTGAGAAACAGAGCACTAGAATCTTTTCTGGTTTGGCTGTATGGAAATTGTTATTTATGCATAGCCTAACATCTCATGGAGTACTTACCAAAGTCTTTTCTCCTATGCTCACATAACTCAGCAAATGACATAATAGTTTGAAAATACAGCTAATATTTAAATAAGATGGATTAACATATAGCATAATAGAACCGGACTGATATTCTCTTAATACAATTAATTTACTTGTTTGTTTTATGTAGACAGACCCAAAATCCAGCATGCTGAGTTACAAGTTCATTTTAATAGCCAGTAGATGGAGCTTGACACCTCTTGGCAAGATTCACTCAGTTCAGTATAGCGTGTGAATTCTTATTTGAAACAGAAAATAAATTTTTACTTATTTTCCTTTTGGCTTAATTTGTTGTGGTAGATAAAATTTGTAATGCAAAAATAATGACAGAACATTACTTACCTGTTGAAAGGCAGATTCAGATACTATGACTGTGTAGAAAGACAGTGGGAAGCTTATTAATGCTACTTTAAAAGTATCTTGCCTCTGAATTTTTCTGGACTGTATATTTTGGCATAACTTTTCACAGAGTGTCAACAAAATTCTTACGGCTGTGTGAAACTGAGGGCAATAGAACTTAGTGTGGA
Organism: Athene cunicularia; assembly: GCF_003259725.1. Lineage (NCBI taxonomy): Eukaryota > Metazoa > Chordata > Aves > Strigiformes > Strigidae > Athene > Athene cunicularia. The sequence goes on from NW_020799103.1 coordinate 8,473,263, forward strand.
GCTAAAGAAGGCAGGCTCTGAAAAGCCTTGGTGCTTAAGGATAGAGTTAAGCAAGGGTTTACATGCTTTGCTGAATCTTGGCCTTGGTTTGCTTTATTTCTTACTAACAAACAATAAATGACATATGGATATTTCTATCCTGCGGACATAGAAAATGCAGTTCTTAGTCCCCAGATTTTAAATACATTCTAATCAGAAGGGTCATCTGTCTCATTTTTCTGTCCTCAGGGAGACTTTGCAAAATTTGTATGTGCAAACTAATAATACACTCACTCCCCTTCCAGAATTAGTAAGATATTATGTAGGGTCTCCCACCTTGATGTTACAAGTATGGCAACTTGTTTATTATCAGCATTACAGGTATTTTTTTCTCATTGGATAGATACTTCTTGCTGTTCCCTAGGCACATAATACTCCTTTTCAAAAGGAGTAACTTAGAAATGTTTTGTCCTCTGGACAGCAGAAGAACAATTCAAGCTGATGTGGCTAGGCAGTTACAGCATTTGGGATGTCTCTTGCCCCTAAGGCTCTGCTACAACCTTCCCATCCAGGTGGCTTTCTCCCCTGAGGAGTTTGGAAGCAGCGTCAGAAGAAGCATCAGTTCTCCCCACACAGGCCACAGCCAACTAACTTGTAAATTCTTTGATATGGAGATAAGCAGCTTGTGCCAAATAAATCTTTAGCAAATAGGCCTGTAAGGTATGCTGCAGGAAAAAAGTGGCTAATGAAAAATGATCAAACACCTGAGAAAAAATCACAACACTAAACATTTAGAAATTAAAAATTATTAAGTAGTTTCCTTTCAGGACCTGATTTGGAACATTCTCAGATAAAAACAACAGTACCATAGGTTATCCTTTTATCAGTTATCAAACCACAGATCTTCATCCTGAGTAACACAGAGAGAGGACTAATGCCAGACCTAAAGATCCTCAATAAAACATGCATAAGAAATTATGAGAACTGAAGGTTACTGTGGGAAGCTGTATTTCATCTTCAACTACAGCAAATGCCATTGCAATTACAGTAATAGCAACAGAAACAGAGCTGAACCAGAAAGATGACAGATGATCGGCAGTAGGAGGGGGTGTCCGCATTCAGGATGAGTCACAGTGAGTTTGCAGATAAAATGCAGTAAAATAGTTTGGCCAGGACAGTGTGAACAGACACTAGGAGGGATAAAGTCAAGTGATTCTTTGAAGGTGGTCTGATCTTTAAATATGCTGTAGATTAGAGAGGTTGTGAGAGGACCAAGGCCTTGCTGAGTAGGGACTGTATTATTATTCCCAACCTTTTCTCAGCACGAGGAAATGAAGGAGTCATGTTCCTACAGATAATGCAGCAGTGCTGCCCTGGCCCTTCTGCCAAGGCTATGCAGCTTTGCCTGGTGTCAATCATCTACAGAGATAGCGCAGTGTTACACAGGAACAATTCTGACCTCAAACAAACTGACTGCAGGAGGACATAGTTTGTTGAACTGAAAAGATTTTTTTTAATTCTTTTGAGTAAACTACTGTGAATAAGGAGAAAGCAACACAAAAAACCTCCCAGCTACTATGAAAGCTCATTCCAGTGATCTTGCATAGGGTACTTAGCAAGTGGCACCAGTGAGTGTCCTTGATACAGTTCTCTGCTTCATTCGTAAGCAACCCCACTCTTCCTCACACCTTGTCCCTCTCATTTGGGAAATTCATTTTGGACTAAGCTATCTCCTTTACCGCTTTCCAAACTCTACAGAATTATTTCCCGCCTTGGTAAGCACACAAGAAACAAAAATGGTACAGGTAAATATTCAGAAGTACAACTTTTTTTAATAAACCAATAAGAAATTAATTGCTCATTCAGATAGATTCAGTGACATTGGATCATGGCCTTGCTCAGAAAACATATTATCCATTGTTGGTTTTGTTATCTATTTATGTTTAACCATTTTCTTTGTTTTCTGTTGCTCACCTACTCTGTGCTATTACATATCCTTTAATCTGTTACTTCTTTTCTGAAGCAGTTAGGATGTCTTCAGGCTCTGGAACAAAAGTAAACGCTGACTACTCCTTTTGATACAGAGGAATGTTACAACATAGTCCATTACCAGTTGATTAGAAGAGCAGAAATAAACCTTGAGCATGAAGCTGTAGTTCCCTGCTCAAATGACACTAAACCTATTTATAGATACAGAGTAGGCAGAAAGTAGATGAGGAACCAAAACATTAAGGAAATAATTTTCTCAGTCACTACCAGGCAATGACAGAATTATCTTACTAGTATTTAGCTTTGGATATTAGAGAGCAGAAAGTGTGTGAAGGGCTCTGAGACAGCAGCATCAGACTCCCTGCACTCCCGAGTAGGAGCGCCACATTGCTTGGTGGCAAGGGGAAGCAACTGTGGAAAGGCTGAATGGTCTGAGGTGGACAAATGTCTGAACAGAATGTGCACTGTCTGAGTTTCCAGGGAAGTGACTGAAATTAATGACACCCTGCATGATATTTTTAGACATCCTCTAACCCCTTACCAAATGATGAGGACCAAATGATGAGTAGAGTAGAAATTATTGTGATGGGGGAGCAGTAACAATCAAATCTGGCAGACGCTAAAATTGGAAGCATTGAAATGTTGATGAATGGTGCAAGATCTTAAAAGATTTTAAATTTTTAGATTAATATATTGAAAGTCGGATACAATGAAGTGATAGCAAATGATTTTATTTACTGATTCTATTCAAATGACAGAATTGCATAAAATATTACCCTTGAAGCAGACAAGAGCCCACTTCTATTATAGTTACAGACTTGCAGAATATAAATGATACAAAAACTGATGGATTTATACCAAAGATGAATTTGGAAAGAGAATATTTTGCACAAAAAATTACATTTAGGTCTCAAAGTGACTGGCATTTGTAGTAAATTGCCATCAACTGCTTTATCAGGAGAGGTCATGAGACATGTAAAAGGTTATGGTATCACACAACTCTGAGCCTGTCTTCTGGGAACATTAAAGAAGGATTAAACAGCAGGAAAATCTGACATCTGAATACAGACATGTATAAGGTCACATGACATAAACTTCTATTTTCCATTAAGTAAAGCATATCTGCATTATTACATATTGCCACAGCCTTAGTAGAGGCTGCCAGGACATCCCACAGACTGTAAGTGCTGCATATAACTACAAGATCTTTAATAATGAAGATAAAACTGGCTGGCTGTGCTCTAGCTCTGCAGGTTACATGCTGCTTCACATTCTGAGCACTAAGCACTGAAAAGGAGAGGAAGAATTCAACCATTCCCCATTGTCTTACTCTCTGACCAGCAGGAAATTGTCCAGTTTAAACAAAGGTCTTTCTTTGGAGATTCTCACTCCAGGACTTCAACACTGTGCAGTCCTGAATTGATTTGGTGAACTCTTCACTTCAGCCAGGCTAAGGTCAGTTAGGAAGAGAAAAATGAGACAATCACCTGCAGCTGAGAAGTCATTTCCAAGCTGACGGCTGTGGATGGTGATGACCCTTCTCGCTGCTGGTAAACATACAGCTCCTTTCTAGACTGCTGTTTTTCTGGGCTTTTGCTAAGGAGAGAGTTTTGCACGTTACTAAGTCCAAAAGACTGAATGGGTTTTCCTGTTACAATAAGAGCTTCAATGACAATACTCAAGAAGTTGGCTTCTTTTTCTCTGAAATTATATAAAACTCAGTGTTTGAAAGGTATAATGTGAGACAGGTAATTTGAAATTATTTCCTTTGATTTTAGTGGCATTTTTCAGGGTTTACGTAGACTTAAGTGACAACAATATGCAGCCTGCTCATAGCAGCTTTCACATAGGTAAATAGGAGTGAGCTTTTCTCAGGAATGCTTGCTACAAATCAGCAAAATCTTTCTGAAACATAAGCCAGGGTCTACTGGGGCAAAAGGAGAAAAGTGAAGAGAGAAGGGGGAAGGGATCCAACAATTTATTTGAAAAAGGCAACTTAATTCATTGAAAGAAAAAGGTTTAGAGGTACTGAAAATGTGTATAGTCATAAAACTGAGCAGGAAACTGAAGTGAGAATGGCACAAGCAGAAAGAAGATGGAAAATTAAGGCCAGACTGGGAATTCAAACTCAGAGATTTCACCAAGGTAGTAAACACAGGAGTAATTTGCCAAGTAAGGTCATTAAAGATAAAAGAGTTTGATGACTTGTAGGGAAGACGGATGTTTTTTAATTGAGAGAGTGGATTTAAGGTTTTAGTGGCACAGCAGGAACATGGAGAGAGATAAACGTAAAAGGCTTGTTGGACTCAGCACGCTTTTCCTGTTCAGCAATGTGTCTGCCTGTTTAACTCCTGTCTCTGATGTGCTGTTCTAAACAAAGACAAGTAAAGGCCAGAGGAGGACAGTTCTGTCAGGTAGAAGAATCGCAGCCAAATGAGCTCTCAGTGTAAACCCACTGAAATTTAGAGAAAAGAACAAGTTATATCAGAAAGGAATTCAAATTAATTTGTTGTTTTGCTAGAGTTAGATAGCGCTCTCTCCAAATTAAGGGTGAAGCGTATAAAAAATGTCAATGGTTAAAATCTGTGACAGTCTGGTGGGTTTCTTTTCAGGACCGTGGGACAGGGAAGGTCTTTTTTCCCCTTCCTTTGGCAGTTCCTAAAAATGTTTACACAGCTTTTATTGAGTAATTCAAATGGGTTACGGACAGATTGAGAGATACTCAGGCAGATAATTACATTCTTCATAAAATTGTTATTTGAAAGTTAGGGGGAGGTGGAAGGCAGATAACAGCAGTGGCTATGTCCCATAACAGATAGGAGAGGAAAAAGGCAGTGAATATGTACTGGAATTTACCAGAATAAACCCTGTAAACCCATTGTATGGGTACATGCCGAGTAGCTATTTAGCACCAAGAACAAAGCATTGAACACTGTTCCAGCACCTGTCTGTGCCTCAAAGGGAAGGCAAAGAGTCCAAGAGGTGTAAATCCTGTGGGGCAGCCAAGAGTGGCACAAAAAGTGGAGGGAGAGCTGCTGAACCAGTCAGTTGGGACTAGCTGGGATTTTAAAAGCATCACAAGCTTTGAACTCTGTGGATTCTTAAAGGTGGCAAACTCAAAGGGATCACGCGGTGGTGATCACGATGAACCACGACACACTGTGGAAACAAAGACTTCAATAAAGAGGAAAAGAAAGAAAAATAACTAAGGACATTTCTATTTTTTATTTATTTATTTTTATTTTTAAAGGAAAACACTTATATGCAGTGGTTCCCTAGTGAAAGGAAACTTTGACAAGTCTAGACTCACCTGCACTACCTAAGAAAGCGATCAATATTGCCCCAAAATGAAAATTTCAACCTGCTTCAGTTTTTGTCAGTCACTTCACAGGAATATTTTGTGGCTGCCACACTAGAGAAAAATAATCTCTAAGCAATCCGTGAAGACTCAGCTATTTCCATACAGCCTTGTGGCCAGAAGCTCATGTTTGACAATAACTTTTGCTCAATTATTTTCCACTTCACACAGTTGTGGGTTTTGGGGTTTTTTTCTTTCCACATAGAAAACAGTCGTATCTTCTGGGGTCCCTACAACTCTTATTTCTTCTGCTTTCTTGCCTGGACCCCAGACCAGTGCCAATTTTTCAGTTTCTATTTTTTCTATTTCGTTCTTCTTGGGAAGTAGCTACAACTTTCAGTACTGATCACCTTGAACCATGCCTGAGTGTTTCCCTTTGACTTCTTTTGTACTTGACCTATTATCCATTCTACAGACATCTAATTGTTTGTGCAGATGAAGCTGTAAAAAGTGCAAATATTCTGTGAGAGACCAAATTTTACACTTGTCTTTTAGTTTTACCTTCACGGATTGGACATTTAGGACAGCAGGCTAGGGATTGCATTAGGCTGCTCCTTTTCCATGTTAAAGCTGTCACTATTAAGACTTAGTAACCTGAAGCTCTCTCCTCTCCCCTCTAGCCTATTGGTGAAATCTGCCATGCAGACCTTTCTTTTCCCAGATCTCCTTCCAACCTACTTTCTCACCCATATCTAATACTATGGTAAGAGTCATCATAATTTCTTGCTGTTCTCAGTGTCTTATTCTGCTTGAATATCTCAGCCCTCATGAAATAATTTTAAATATCTGTCTCTTCCTCAAAGGACCAATAAATCTACTATTTAGTACATTCTGGCTCTCATTTCTCCCCATGAACTTTCTTTCTATTTTCACTCTATTTTGTACTTCCCATCAAACCTGTTCCCATTCTGTTCTCCTTTTTGTCAACATGTCTTTCCTCCAGATTTCCTTCTTTATTCTCTTTTATTGAAAAAGATAAAATGAAAATTCCTCCTTATGACACACTCTTCCAGTAAAGCTTTCAGTGATAATCACACCCAAACACCTTAATCAAAGCCATTGAAGACTGTGGGAAGACTTTAATGGACTTTTCATCAAGCACTAAACATGGTAGTCCCTGTGGCTGCCTTGCATTGTAGCCTGCAGGACAGACTTCAAGAAGATTTAGTGAATCCAACTTAGTTTGCTTCCTGGAAACTAAATTTTTGGTATGTTTAAATTACACAAGCTATTTTATTCAATGTAACTGGATTTATTTGTAAATTTAATCTGAAAAGGAATAAATCTTGGATAATCTTCAAACCCAAAGATTGTCTAAATAAGGAAAGGATTGAAATGAAAGGAAAACATCAGGAAAGTAATGGATTGAGAGCTTCCTGGAGACAAGAAGCAGGTATAGCCAAACGCTGGAGTTGAGGATTATTTAAAATTCCTTTGACCAGTGTACTTCTTTGTGAAATGGATCAAATACTGTTTCTATTAGATGACAGGGGTTCATTTCCTTTCCTTAGATAAACACTTTAAGGTGCCAGACTCCTCTGTGAGATGATAAATGACTTCCTAGACGTCATCATAAAGGAAGTTGTTCCTTATAACTGTTCTAAATCTGTTACATATCAAATTTCCTGTGCATGGCTGCCACTCTGCAATGCTTTCCAAACTGTATTTCACAAATTCCCAGTGTGTCTTGTAACATCAAGACACTCACTTTCCAGCTTCATCTTTGGCACTGTTCTCAAAACACAGGAGATCATGGATTGGATTTGTAAGTTAGTATAACACATCCTGCCTACCTTGAATTACAAAAAATACACAGTTTGGATGAGTGATTTATGAATTTATAATTACAGATGGGACTGCTCTATTTCAATTCGTCCTGGTGAAGCTGAGAAAAGTTGAAATCTGCTTATTTCAGTGATAGGAAACTCAAGAAGAGGGTTATTGCCTTCTTTGTTTTGGAAAATTTGGATTTTGGTTTATGTCGTACTGGAAATAACAATAGAGTATGAGATTCTACTTGTATTCATGTACTTTCAGATTGTCTGATAGGCCAGTAAATATCATGCCAAGCCTTTTGGGTCTTCACCCATTTCCTTTGCTAATAAACTGTTAAAATAAGGCTCATTCTCTTTTTATGGCACTTGACATTTGAGAAATGTTCATTGTCAGAACATTTGTTGCAGTTAATTAGTCCACATGTTATCAAATTGATTTCTTCATTGTCATAAAAGAAAGTTGCAGTGTTGTAGAAAAATAGAGAAATTTTTGCGAGATCGCAGACTTCTTCCTTGTGTGGCAATTGCATAAGCAGAAAGCAAAATACCTGTCTAGTTTTGCATCACCAGATATTCTTTATGTTGAGATTAGAGGCATGTGTCTCTGAGAATAGCTATTTTTAATTAAATATATTTGATTAATTCCTAGTCTTGAGATACATGAAAGACACTTGCTTCCTTTGAACCCCAGCCTAGTTTTTCTTGTCACCAAAGCTGTGCCTGACAATATTCTTTGGTGTTCCTTGGGCTGAGTTTCAGGTGAGCTTCAGGAGTCTTAATTATCCTTCACCAAAAAGTCCTTTAAGAAGAACGCATTTGGCAAGCATTTCCATGTGACCTTTTCTTTCACCTAGCAAATTATTCCAGTTTTCATACAGTTCTGCTCTTGGTCAGATTCTGTAATACCATCATTGAACAACAGACATTTTTAGAACAGCTTTCTGGATTGACGTGTTCACATGCAATTAATTCAAACCACTAAGAGATAAGCATGTAACCTGAGGCACAGGAGCAATCCCATCAAAGGCAGAAACAGTAATTACTTGATTTGCGTAAATGTTGGGAGAATGGAGCATGGCTGAAATAGGAAGAAATGTGTGGAGGATGGATAAAGGAATGGTAAAAAACCCACAAGTCCTTGGCATACGTACTTGTTTTATTACGGGTTTTTTTAGCTTTAAAGCTGCTTGGAACATGGTCACTCTACTGTTTTGCCTTTCAGTGACAAATCTGAAGGTCTTAGAAAATAATGTTAATAAGTTTAAGTTATTCCAGGATGGTGTTTATGAAGCAACCTTTCAAACACTAAATATATTAAAACCCAATCTGGTTTGGCCAGGAAAAACTGAGCAAAGAAAAATGTGAGTTAGTACCAGAAAAAATCTAGCAGTAATATGATCTATCCCAAGCTATTATAAAGACATTAAATAGGAGAGCTGAAAGCCACCACTTTCTGAATTAAAATAGTACAATCCAAGCACTTGTTTTTGCACTGTTATTTTAATGTAAGATGTCTAGTTTGGACATATGCAGGTATTCAATGTAGTTACGTTTAGATTCTGCAGCATTTTTTAAAGTGCACTCAGAAGCTGCTCCTCAAATTCTAGAGCGATTGGCCTCATTTCCAAAGGCAATGAACAGAGAAGAAGTATTAAGGAAAGCCATATTTAAGCCTCTTGTATTGCTGTCCCTGGCAGCACTGGGGAGTCATATCTTTCTTTTCTTTCACTTCCTTTCACTCAAGACTGCACTCCAAAATTTCAAAAGCTAATGAGTATATGACCTTATTCAAAAAAAAAGAATGCAGCCTTTTTGCCAATAATATTGTTCTGATGTTGGGCATGGTGCCGAGCATTTGGACAGCTGAATGTTTGATCTGAGCAGGGGTTGTGCGACCACAGCTGCAGCTTGTAAGATACATGAAGAAGTCCCCTTCCCAGCAATGTCAGTGAGGAGGCAGCAGCCCCTACTTTGTGTCCAGCCCAGTATGGTTGAAACCAGCTCCCTCACTTTCATATGTCTTGCAGCTTGTGAAGAATATGTATTTATTTTCTGCACATATTACTTCACTAAAGGCAACACCACAGAGAAAAAGACAAATGTGTGATGCATATTCTGAAGAGTGTTATGAACCTTTTCATCTACTAGTGAACTGGTTTTTAGAAGTAAATTGTGAGAGACCCTATATAAATGCTAACCTGCCTATTAGCAGAATAGGTTCTTTAGTGGTTTCAGTTACTTCAGTTTCCTTAGCAGAAGAAAGAAAATGATTGCCGCAGTTATGCCCAGTTCACATGGAAAATGAGCAGCTTCAAGAAAGATTTCTTTTGTGAAAATCCAGTTCCCTGGAAAAATTCATAGTCAGTTTGTGTCGACTGTTTATGACACTAACTTAGCAAAGCTGTCCCTTCAAATCCGTAATTTTATTATAGAGGATAAAATACCCATGGCTCAAAATCAAATGATATAACTTCAGGGGACAGCATTTTCTAGTGACTTTTCAATTTCTCTGTCCCCACAATGTCTCTAACTTAGCTCCATCCCACTGCCAGGACATTCCCAGCACTGTCCTTCCTCAACTGGCTGCTGGGCTGCAGGACATCCAGGCTTGAGGTGCAGGTCCTGAAATCAGATGATTGTGGCACTGCATTTTCTTTTTTTTTTTAAATAAAGCAAGTTTGGACCTTTGCCACAGAATACAGATATTTAACCTGAGTGTAATAGTATCTGTCAGTACAAGGAAAGGGTAAACCAATACTTCAATCATCTGAATAGACTGGTAGCTATAAGACTTTCTTTCCTGGGGAATCATCACCTAGATTATCAAAGAGCAGAAGACAGTTCCAGTGATGTAAAATGTTTATAATGATGTTACCATTAGCTAATAATTATTTCCAGCATTTATTTATTTTCTGCAGTCTGTCACTCGTCACTAATGTGAATAGTATTGTTCTTGAAATCTTGTCCTCCTTTAGCTTTTACCAGTAAAAAATTCTTTTTTATTCTATTCCTTCTGCTGTACTTCCAATCAATCTTTCAGCATCTCCCTGAGAAGATCCAACTTCCTACCCTCCAGCTTAGTGGGGGTGTTGCTGGCTTTGTTCTTGATACCGTACACATCCTCAACACCAATTTGTTGCCCTTATTTTTCACATCGCTTACAAAGCCTAAAAATGTTAGGGTGTCGGAGAGTTGGAATCAGGACCCAGTGACTGATACTGGCCCTCTATTTCTCCATTTTCACTCTGAATGGTCAAAATTTCAGTATTGTCTTTTCTCTTTAATTACAAGCACCCTGTCAGAGGCAAGCTTTCTGGACTGTGTGGCACAAGGGGCTGGAGTAGAAGAGTTAATTCTTACACTGTAGCTCCCCATATGGGAAAGTGTTAGATGAGTATGTGGTCTTACACCATATTATGCCCAGGGTTCCAAATTACTTACTTTTATTTGCATGCATCTAGTAGTCTACATCAAAGATTCCTCTAACGGTGAATTGTATTCCAGGGCTCTAAGTACAGAAAATGCAGAAAATGCCTTTCCCCAAGAAGCTGTCAAAGAAAACTATCCCTCATGTGACCTCTCTTGTGAGACTGGATGTATTCCAGCATGGGGGAGACCTTTGAATCTAAAATGTATATAAACAGAAGTACACAAACCCGGTAGCAATGTAGATCTTAAAAAACATCAGGACATTGTCTTTACAAGAATAGTTCAAGAGCAGGACAGTTTATCATGGCTGCTCTGCCTAATATGGGAAGCGGTGAGCAACAGCAGCACTTGGTAGGAGGCAACACGACTTGCTGGAGCCTTGGTTTGTGTGATAGAGCACCAAATATGCTGACACCCATGGGGCTAACTGAGAGACTGCCTCTTGATGCATCCGATCTGATAGAGCTTGTTTGCAAATATGTTTAATTTTCAGTGTGGGAGATACGGTCTCTTATTCATGATAGCGAAAACTCTGCTGGCATTAAGAAGCACCACCACATCCGCCCTGAAAGGCATCAAGGTATCTCTCAGTGCCTTGAGAGGGATTAAATATAAACATCTGCTGACAAGTCTGCTGCCATGAGAAATCCAACTGGGCTTGTACCTTCAGTTCTTACGCCCCGCTCTCCCCTCACCCACCAGCCGAGGCAT